>NC_069122.1:42104624-42381304 GCF_026914265.1 Mya arenaria | reverse complement strand
GCAATATATGCAAAATACAGTTTTCGTACGTGGTATTCAAGTAGATTGGATGGATCAGTATCGTTGTATAGAGCATGGGTACGTGCTCGCTGCCATATCTGTGGTAACATGCAACACCTGAATTAGAAGTTTTCCTTCGAATAAAAAAGGGCCAAAGATAGCATTATAAAAAAAAAAACAGTTATATTACTTTGTTATTCGAGTAGGTCGGTTGGTTGAGTATCGTTGTATAAAGACTCAATGCAATATATGAAATAGCTACCGAGATATTAATCTTACATATGCGTACATTCAACATTGCTATGTTGAAAAATAAAGGGCTGTACTTTGCATTATATGCAAGGAATAGTAATTTGACTTTATTAATTAGGTAGGTTGGTCATTGCGGAAGTTTCAATGCAAAACATGATGTATTTGCAGAGATATTGACTTAAATTTTGTTATATGCAAAACCTTAACCTGACTTTGTAAGTAAAAAAATAAAGGGCCATTATTTGCATTTTATGAACAATAGAGTTATCTTATTCAATAATTTAAGTAGGTTGGATGGGTAAGTACCATTATGCAAAGTCTCAAAGCAAAACATTCACTAGTTGCTAATATAATTCAATCTATGTGCTTACATGCAAAACTGTAACCAGAATTTCGGAGTCGAACAATAAAGTTTAGTTTAAACATATTTTTGCAACGATCGTGAACAATTAATTATAACATTATATTAATCACTCTCGTTGGCATGATTTACCGAGAGAGTGTGGCCTTGTGTTGTGACAGAACCCGGAGAAAACCCACTTGTCCGGCTTGGTGACCACAAACCAAACTCACATGCGCCCAAGTCGGGAATCGAACCCAGGTCGCCTAACCACTGCACTAACCGGACAACCAAACAATCGAACAAAAAAAGGCAATGATGTGCATGAAAGGCAAGATAGAGCTATATTACTTGAATAATCAAGTCGGATAGAAAGTCTTACTCAAAATGAG
The DNA here is from genome assembly GCF_026914265.1 of Mya arenaria. Lineage (NCBI taxonomy): Eukaryota > Metazoa > Mollusca > Bivalvia > Myida > Myidae > Mya > Mya arenaria. The sequence goes on along the minus strand of NC_069122.1, from coordinate 42,380,320 downwards.
ACACATTAAAATGATAGCCGAGATATTATTTGTTCAATAAATCTTTTGAACACTGTTGACAATTTTGTACCAGACGTACTTTGTATAATCATAGTTTATGGCCCCTAATGATTGCCGGGGTATATGTGTATTCCACTTGTTAACGTTCAAAAAAATATTTAAAGACAATTAAAAGACTTAACCAAAATTACCTATACTTTTTTAAAACATAAGTGATATTTTGTATAGTTTACAAATACCAGCTCAATACATAATACTTCTTCTAAGTAATCATAAGTTGGAGCCAGGCGGTGCATCTCTAAATCGCCAAAGCACGTTTGCTTCACTAACGCAAACATATCCTTTTTAAAAGATAAATCTCATTTAGGAGAAGTGTAGTGCACAGACACCATAACTTTGGGTGCATTTTTATTTTTTTGCCCTTTGTTAATTTTCAAAGTTATCCTTTGTTGTAAGGCGAAGTTAATACTGTTATTAATTCGGCGGTGGAAATGGCAAACTCCACGACCACCGGAACACTCAATTGACGCTCTAACAAACTGAGCTAAATCAGGAGGCTGGTTCTTACCCTTGACACACTACAATGGCAAGGATCAATCAAGCAAAGATTCCTATAAAACTTAGCTGTGCTCTGATATCGTTATGAATGATCATCTGATGAAGTAAAGATTTTTTAAGATTTATTCTATTGACAATCAAATTAGGTACAAAATGTTTGCTAATTTAAATATCTATTTCTCGTTATCTTCTATAGGTATTGCCATTCAAACGAGAGAGCCGCCAAGAGGTGTTTAATTGACACCAATTAAACAGTATTTAAAGTAGTTGTTCTTAAATTTCGTTTTTCGTTAATGTTTATACGATTTTATAAAACCAAGTTCATGGCTTTGCATCACTGGTTTATTACTAGTTCTGTCAATGTAATGTTTTTCGAGTCACTAAAAATGAACTGTTTTGAACATTGTCAGTTTTAATGAAGCAATAATACACAATTGCAGTACTGTAATTTATTGTGCGTGCACGTTTGGCTATCGGGAAACTTATCACCCAAAATGTATTGCAATCAAAGCGACGCTCATTCGTGCCATCCAAAATAATAAACTTATTTATAGTCATTGGCTGGCTTGGCCACTTGCTGCGGCCCTACAGATGAGAATGGGTTTACTGATGACGGCGACTAAATTGGTGATGTCAGAAGACCGAATTATGACAAGAATAGTTACTGGACTGACGGTTTGCTTTGTAATAATTGATGATGAAAAACATGTGACAGATCAGGTCCATTGATGGAATTAAACCGACTTACAGTAAAACAGTATGGTACTCTGTATTTATTTAGATGAAGACATGCCGACCAATGACAGTGCCGAACGTCTCATGGTCGCAAATCGACCGATCATGACGGACCAACATATGACAGCGAACGGTCTTAGTACATCGAACTCATCGCTGATAACACATCAACCAATGACAGAGGAACAACTGATGACGCAATCTTACAGATGCTAGCGGATATTATAGTGATAAAATGTAGTAGTTATGTTCAATGTATTAGAAAATATTAGAACTAAATAACTGTCTAACTCTTAATTTGGTGTTTCTAAAGTACGGATAATTTAGCTGACCTTGTACCATGATTGAGATTGAAATTATTTGTCTCGCCTTAACATAAACTCCCATATGGCATGGTAACAAAAAGGCGGAGATTACCTGGGCAATACATTTCGTGCTGATAAGTTACAACGCTTTTGACTTATACGCACGCAAATTGGAACTTTCCCTTGAAAACCTGGCTCAAATTCACCTACTACCGTCGTAAATGAAAGAATACAACCGCGTTTAAGCCCTCATATATAATTTCAATAACTTCGGTTTTGGGCGAAGTAACTTAAGCATGAAGAATGTATAACAAAAGTAAATAATGGTTCGAAACATGCGGACCATATAGATAAGGAAGGAAATTGATAATGATTACTGATTAATATGTGATTTCATGGTCTGGTTTTACTTGTTTTTACTTGTACAGATAAATAATTTGTTGTTTGTGTTTTTTTCGCTCCGTTAGTTGAGGTAATGCTAAAAAGTATGTGTATCAATCATCTAATTTAACTTGCAAATTCTGGCAAATTACATACTTTTTTTCATTGATGTTAAGTTAAAATAATGAAGCATTTCTAGCATAACATGATTGAATGTTTGATCGAACTTTGAAAGTAATTTGCAACACTTGTTCTTACAATTAAGATGTCATCCCGGAAAGCGTATACTAAGTGAAAATCTTAAAAAGTAAATATCAATAGTTGACATTTATATAATGTTTGTGAAAAGCCACTAATATCGTAACTAATGGGATTTTGTTATACGATTCACGTTTTTTTTTAAATACTTTTTTGTATAAAACACTGTGATAGGCAATCAATCATTATAATAAACGTTTTCAAAACTGCGGTAGAGCTCCAAACGTACATAGCATGTATAGGAATTATAAGAAAAAATAAACAATGCCATATAAAAATATTCATTCAGGTAGCTTATACATATATATATATGCATGTACTCAACAAATAACAAATGTGCTAATATATATATCATGGTTTAGGCCGGATGCAAATTTAATCCTTTGTTTCTTAATGCGCATGAAACTTTTGTTATTAAAATAATGGAGTGCAATCATACTCCCTAAAAATGGCTTCATTTGGTTAAGAAAGGGTATTCAAAAATAATGTTTTTAAAACGAAAATAAATAAATGCGGAGATGACTGAGAAACTAAATATTTTATTTGGCCTTACACTTACATTCTTTATTTCGTGTACAATAAGATTTATTAGATTCTTTTTGTTGAGTTTATGTTTTTTGTCTCTCATAAAGAAATCGACATTCAACTCTTGGACGCACTATAATGTTGAGATATAACTTACTTTTAAAACTGAAATAATGGACGGTTTTGACTTCTACTTTGAATACAAAACATATTTGAAATGTTCCGATGCTTCTTTAAGTTTAAATTCCCACAATGAGAGTTCAAACGATATTGTTTGCACTTTATGTAACTGATAACTGCCTTAGTATTTTGAAAGCTTGAAAGGAACCTACTTATTTACACATTTTCATGAATTACATTGTCTTGGACACAGGAATGTTTTGACAACTTCTGAGACAAAACTAGGTAAAATAGGTGCGTCCATACAATATCTGAACTTCATTTCAGTCAAACAGAACATAAAGTAAGGACGTTTTAAAGGACAATTTAAAGTTTCCGACAATTATATTTTGTACCCAAACAGTTATTTCTTTATTTAACAAATTTTCATTGGAAGATTATTAGAAGTAAGAACCAAGAGATTACCAATAGCAAAGTCAACAGGTGTGGTCCATGCTCTTAATCTAAGCAGTAAGAAAAAGACAAATGGTGGTTGACATTGTTTGCATTGTAGCAGAAATTCTTACAGCATGCTTATTGTTGTTAACTCAGTATATGAATGGCATTATATCTGATATATCTTTGCCATAGTTTGTATTTCAGTCTAAACGTTTGAGGGGAATGGTGTAAAATGCCAATTTAACTCAAATACATCCTTGTTGCAACGTTCAACAAATACAATACCAAATGAACGTACATGTAACATTAATTAAAATGTAAAATTATTATATCAAATAAAAATTACAATGAGATGAAAAATCTGCTCCACTATATAACAGGAGACTGTTTATTTGAAAATGTAAACACACAATAAGAAGTCGACCATATGCATTAAAACAGTTAACTGTAGAAACGCTAATATTTACAACTACATAATCGTGTTTGTCAAAGTGTTCGTTATGTGAAAGTTGACACCGCTAGTTCTTTAAATGGATTGTGCTTCAACTCACAGTTCTTGTAAGGGGCCATGTTTTGTAATGAGGTAAGAAGAATGATCAAACCACTGTTGACGGTGCTTTTATGAATACCCATATTCAAGTGTTCATTATCCTGGTAGATCAAGACATTTTATTTAGTATCAGTACTTGAGTGTTGATAGGTATAATCTTGTTCACAAATGTGTTTTTGAAAAATATATAGCACATAGGATATTAAAAATGTCAACCCATAAATATTTGCAGTGCTATCTCATCGTCGTGACGTACGCGGCATAACGGCATGAAAATTAGAAGCCTAGCGGCCTGGCGGCCTAGCAGCGTGTAATTGGCGGTTTGGCGCCCTAAAGTCATCAATTAAGTCAGATTTAGCAGACCAACTTTGGTTTCTATTTCAAATCATTTTTAAGGGTTGTCTTCGAAAAGAAAATTTAAATGTATGATTTTTATGTAAAATTATCATCCAGTAGCAATTTTCAATATTTTTCAAACAAAATGAACGTGCAATCCAGCGGCCTAGCGGCGTAAAGTTAGTGGCTTGGCTGCCTAGCTTGTTTTCTTTCTTTTTTAATAACAATGTTATATAAATTACATTTTCATTCACAAAATAAAATTCTATATCGATTATGAACATTTCCCCTAAATGTCGATCCAGCGTCCCGAATTATTTCTATTCACAGCATTTTGTATCCGGTTTCTTCAAAAAGCCATTACAAAGTAATTATTTCTATGCACAAATTCGACAGCGATTATCAACATTTTACCAAAAAGTCGATATAGCAGGCCAGCGGCCTGGTGCCCAAGTGGCATGTAGTAAGAGGCCTGGCGGGCTAGCGGCATAGAATTGTTAAAAAATATATTTCAGTGCATTATTTATGCGTTTCTTCTTAAACATAGATAAGTTAATGTTTTTTAATCACAAATTAACATCCTATAGCGATTATCAGCAGTTGTACTAAACGTCGATCAAAAAGCCTAAAATGGTTTCTTACTTCAAAGCCATTTAAGATGGTTGAAGCAATTAAATTAATGTTTTTATACACGAATTATCACCCGGAAGCGATTATAAATATTTCCCCATCAAGTCGATCAAGCAGTCCAGCGGCCTGAAGTTTTCGGCCTGGCGGCATAGCGACGTGAAGTTAGCGGCCTTGCGGCATAGTGGCGTGAAGTTAGCGGCCTTGCGGCTTACCGGCCTTAATGTATTGATCTATTAAAAACCTTTTTGGGGTTTTCTTCTTAAAGAATGATGTTTTCATTCACAAATCAACAACCTCTATATATGGTCAGCATTTTCACAAAAAGTATATCTTTCAGACCAAAATTGCTTTCTATTTGAAAGCATTTTCATGCGTTTTCTTTAAAAAGTATAATTTAATTTATTCAATGCGCAAGCGGTTATCAATAATTCGTTTTAAAAATCCATCGGCTTTAGGTTTCCGGCCTGGCGGCCTTATTTCTTTTATTATTTCAATGCATTCATATCGTGGCGATTATCGTCAGCCATCAACATTGTCGATAAGGCAGACATTTGTTTTCTATTTCATAGATTTTTTTTAATTGTTTCACAAACAATTATGAATTATTGTTTTTTAATCACAATACCTGAAGCAAGTAACATAATTTCCTTAAAGAAGTCGCCCTAGAGTTGATCTTTTAGTCAAGCGGCATAGTTGCGTGAGGTTAGTGAATTGGCCGGTAAATGACTTCCATTATTAATGGACTGATTTTCTTGTAACCATGCACAAGTGTTAACCACATCAGATTCGTAGCTCAAAGGGCAATAGCACAGTGCTCTTAAAAAACTTTGCCATGCACAGTCGGATTATAGAATGCCTTGGCACAAAAGTTTTCTATAATATATAAACGCGTGGCGTGCATAATGCAGGTCCGTAGCTCAACAGACAAGGTCACAGTAACTTTTTGACTATGTGGGTATGATGAGCGTGTTGTTCGTGTTATGCCTGTGACTTTTTTCATGATTGGGTCTTTAAAAGACTTGGAACAACTGTTCACCATAGCATTACGATATGCCTTATTCAAGAACTAAACATATACCTTATACGTCAAGATCACAATGTACTTTTGGATATTTTCTTTATGTAAAGTGTAGTGATGTTGCCGTCTGTGTTGACTTATTTTTTTTAAGTAAATAACAGGAGTTTAGTTCTTAATTGGTTACATGTTCACATATTTAGGCCAACACTCAAACCTCATTTCTATACATAAATAGATATACATGTATTCATATTTCAAGGTCAATGTCATAGTTCAATGTCATATGATTTCGTGCGTGCTACAAAAGTCGTTAACCCGTTGAAGGATTTCTTTTTGATAAGTTGAGCATTTGACCCTTGTTTAAAGAAAATCCTTACAGGGGTTTACGAATTGTGTAACAATTTAAGGTCTCTAGGCCGCAAGTCCGCCAAGGTACGCCGCTAGACCACTTGGCTGATATATCAATATAAATATTGCAACTCGCATTAAAAGGCTCAACAGCAAATGTCTTGAAATACATAACAATGTCAACTTATTTAAGGCCGCTATGCAGCTAGGGCACCAGGCCGCTAACTTCACGCCCTCAGATGCCGCTATGTTTTTTGAAACAAAGTGTTGATAATCGCTTAAGAAAGATAATTTTTTCCATAGAAACATTAATTTAAAGAGGCCTTTAGAAGAAAACGCATACAAATTGCTTTCAATAGAAAACAATTCTGAGCTGCTCAAACGAAAATTAACGAATATGCTGATAATCGCTTAGGATTGTTCAATTATGAATAAAGAAAAACATTTATTTATCATTGTTTAAGGAAACAATGCATGAAAAATGCTTTGAATGAGAAAACAATTTTATGCAGTTAGGCCGCTTTTGTTACACCACCAGGCTGCTGTATTGCTTATTCAATGTTTTGGGAAAATGTTGATAATCGCTTTAGAATAATATATTGTGCATAGAAAACATCAATTTATAATTGTTTCTTGAAGAAAACGCATCAAATATGCTTAAACAGAAAACAATACTTGGCTGCTCGAAAGATTTTTTGGGAAAATGCTGATAATCACTATTAGATGTTAATTTGTGGGCAGAAACTATGAATTAATCATTGTTTTAAAACGCATAAAACATACTTTGAAATAGAAATTACTTTCGGCCGCTTTGCCGCTAGGTCGCTAGCTTCACGCCGTTAGGCCACTGGGTCGCTTTACTGCGTGATCGATATTGTAGAAAAAAAATGATTATCGCTATATGATGTGAATTAAAAACATTAATTTATCGTTGTTTTCTCAATTAACGCATAAAAACTGTTTTAAAATAGAGAACAATGTTATGCCGCTAGCCCGCCAGACCGCAAACTTCACGCCGCTAGGCCGCCAGGCCGCTAATGTCACCCCGCTAGCCGCTTACTTCACGCCGCTAGACTTCTAGGCCGCTAATTTTACGTACGTATCATTGTGTACAACGGATTGAACATTTCTTACTGATGTATCACATCGCTTACGATACTTGCATACTTCGAAGAAGTCGCGTACTTTTACAATTCGATATTCACTGGGTTTGTCTACCACGTAAATCCCAGTAAGTTTAACAATAGCGTCGGTATATGCATTTGTACTAATCACGTGACATTGGCATGGTAAAATGACGCAATTTTTACAAGGATGTGTTTTATTGTTTATATTATGTAAAATGATGTGTTATCGGCCTTATACTAGCTCGTATTGACAATTCTAGTTTTTTGGCGGAAATTAAGAATTCACCGATGTTGGGACCATCTAGTGTCAAGCCCCTTTAAAAAATCACCACCATGTGACTTCTGTGCTTTGCTAATTTAAAAGGTTTCATGTCTGTCGTGTATTTATATTACCCGATGGATGTATGAATATACCTCGAGTGTTACCACTTGGCAAATGTAACAGTTTAAGATTTGTATCTCGTTATAATATAACTTAAACTCAAACAAATGTAACAATGTATGCTGTTGCACTTCAAATGTTGTTAAAAAAATATTTATGTGCTTTATAGTATTTTAAAAATTAATAAATTAATATTCGCATTAAATGTGCAACACGCATGTCCATTAGACATTCGTAAGCGATAGCCATGTATGGTGGGTAATAATTATCCTTGAACAAAATAAAATAGTTTTTACCCGAGATAGTAGGGCAATATTGGACCGACGGCAGTTATAAGGCAAATATATTGTGAAAATTACGATATCTGGCAAATATTAAATTAACGTCGGCTCGGCATTCACTTCCGCAGACGATGTACTGTTGTATTTACACGCTACTTATTGTTGTGGTGATTGTTGCATTTCCCACTGTTACACAACAATATTATGCAAATGATTCGTGAACTGTGGCTACATGTTGACATCAAAATAACATCGACCCGACCCGAATTCGATATTTAATATCATATCTTAAGTCTTAAATACGTCGGCCCAACTTCAATGTGATATTGTTAACAGATGTTGGACCTATCAAAGCGGACCGATATCAAACCGACATTTAACTGTCGTCTGCCCGATAATGTTAGCGACATCAGTTAGATATTGAAATGCGTGTTGATAAAGCATGTCACTGACTTCATTTAGATGATAGGTTTGTTGTTAACCGATACTATCTTCAACGTTAATAATTATTCTATAAAATGGTTGGAAATCAAACCATAATTTAAATTATTTACGTTTTATATCTCTCTGCGTTTTCAAACTTATTCTTAACACTACCATAACACTTACCATATTGTAACCGAGAGAATCGTCGCTTTGTGCTAGTAACGCCGTCATCAACTGTGGTGCCCTTTGATGTGTTCTAAACATAACGTCTAACTCGTGGAGATTGAGCAAATGTGGAATCACAACGTCAGAGAAAGCAAGACCACGTAATGCGAGTTCTTTAAGGTGTTTGAGATGTCCAAGGTCGAGTTGTGAATTATTTGATAGACTGGAACCATCGACGCTTAGGTGTTCAACACGTTGAAGTTTGCAGAAGATGTCCTCAGCTTTACATGGCAAATCAATTGGTTTCAATGTGAGTTTTTTCAAACATGTTATATTGGAGGACAAAATTGAAGTTACCAGTTTGACTGCACTTACGTTACGACTGAATTTTATTTCGCATTCTAATAATCCATTCAAATTCAATAGGTTTATGTCCTCACAGGTAACATTTTTCAAATGAAGAAATTTTAGATTAATGCATGTCTCTAAATCCAAAACACTTGGATCTTTCTTGTACATCAACACAGAAGGTATGTCACGTTCCTTAATGTTTAATGACACAATATTTGATTTGTTTTTACCGCAGCAGTCTGTCATTCGCTTTTCAAAACGGTCTTTTTCATCAAAATCATCATGATCATCATCATAATAATGATAATTATCATCATAATTATAATCATCATCATCATAATCATCATTGGCATCATAAGCGTAATTATTATAAACATCCAGGTAATCACGATAACCACGAAAGACAATATGCTGATGCATGAGCTCCATCCCGGTGTGTCCTTTTTTCTCCGCCTCCTCATATCCTTTCAGTAGCATGGACTGGAAGGACGATGCTTTTTCAGGTGAATAACCGGTTCTTTCAATGTCTTCAGTAAATATTTCATTTAATGTCTTCGAAAACACTTCAGCAGCAGTTATATTCAGGCCACATAGAAACAAAAACATCTGAGTCAAGTTAAGCACCCCTTCTTCCATGTCATTTTTATATAATTCCTGAACGTGTTGACAATGTTTGAACAAATCGGATCCGCAATTCGCTAAAAACAATGCTGCCAAGTATTCTTGAAGCGTTTTATGTAAAAATTGATAAGACGGGGATCTTTCACCTATTTTATTACTGCAAGACATGATGCCAGATTCAAGAGACATCCGTTGGTACTCCTTCTTTAACTGATCCCCTCTAATGCCAAAAACAATGGAATCGTCCTTATTTGCTGACAACAGTTTACTGAAAGCTAATTCACTCAAAGAATCCAGAAATTCCTTCGGAATGTCGTTGTCCTCTATTTCCTTCTTGTCTGCCATTTCACACCACCGTTCTTTTATTATTTCCTTGTAAACTTCAGACTGAGACATGTTTGCCTTTAGTTTGTTTCTGAACCAGAGCCAAACAACGTGAACAAGCACGATTGGAATACCCCTGAAATGCCACAGACCTTTCTTTTTTAGGGTTTTAACGCAGGTATTTGGACGTTTGTTTACTTCGTCTTTCTGAAGTTCCTGAATTACTCTCCGAACAAGTGTTCGAGGTGACTGAACGCCCTGCATCTTCACATGGTTGCCAAGCTTTAAGCGGGTTAACTTTAGCTCCGCTAGTTTGTATGGTCGTGTTGTAATCAGTGTTGTGCAATTCATCCAACATGTTTCAGCATGAGGAATTCGTTCATCACGCTTACAGCTACCATGTTTCCACTCGTCTAAACCATCAAGCAGAAGAAGACAATATTCTGATTTAAAATCTCGGCTAACAGTTCTTTTGACTCTTTATAATCTGAATTGATCTGTTCAATCAAACACTGCAATATCATATCCTTGATGTTGCATCGATCTTCAACTTCTCGCAGCCTAATGTAGAATAAGAACACGAACTGGCTTAACAGGCTGTCTTCTTTTGTCTCCCCTGTTCCGTCCTCCTTCAATTTGCACCAGTCATCGACAATCTTTTTACACAGCGAGGACTTCCCTGTGCCCGGTTCTCCCTCCACAAATATTGTTTTAGCCATCATGTCATTGTCACTCAGAAATATCTGATCTATTTTTAATATATATTCCTCTGTTATTTTACCATATTTGTCTTTCTTGGTCTTCTTTAGTTTTGGCTTTTCATATATGTCCTCTACAGCTGCATCAAAGTCCAATCGGACTTTAATTCTGACAGCATCGGTTGCTTGGTAATGGTTTAGCAACTGTTTCTGTAAATCTGAAAAACATATAATTTTTCGTTTAAGGTATTTCGAAATGAAGTACTATTCAATAATAATGTTAGTATCAGATGTTTTATGCTGTTAGCAAGTAATAAAAAGTTAAACCAATGCTTTCCCTAGTTACATGCATATTTGACAAACAAATAAGTTGATTATTGAATTTCTAATAAAGGACAAAAATTAGCGGTTGTATTATTAAGTGGGATGTGAAGCATTACTAAGCTTATGTTCGATGGCATTGTTATAAAGATCACTTAGTAATTAATAACAGGAATTGACTAGACATTTGCGATAACAGCACAAATGTCATGACAACTTAATGTATAATTCTGTGAGTTTCAGTAATGCATTGTAGTTCAAAATGTATGGCGGGTGGTGGTGTTAGTAGTCCCGGCGTGAGCACATTGAAGTGTCCCAGAGTGACAGTTCAACCACCGCACACCTATCCTGGGCATACTATCAGGCGGTTAACCAGTACTAGGTGCCTTCACCTCTGCAAGGAACTGACATTTTCTGTACATGCCAGGGGCAGTGGTACAGTGCGAATAGTCGTTCAAAGGATTTCATAACTAATCACAACAGAAGTAATCTGTTCCGCCCGGGAATGGAACCCGGGTTGTCCGATTCATAGTCCAACGCTCTACCGATTGAGCTAACCGGGCGGACTATGTATGGCTTTGACACTAATTCCTTATAAACGAATGTGTGATCCTTGACTTGTTGAGAGCACGAGGTTTATGTGCCACATATCCTAATGCAGCTGAAAACATTCATGGAAGTTAGATTGAATTCATATAAAAAACTAAAAGACTCAAAGGTCATGTAAGAGACACGAAATATTCTATAATATTCATAATGTACATCGTTGCCATTACAGATGACAGAAGTCCAGGAATGATGTGTATGTAGTGCAATAGTTCAAAACCAATATATCTTTGTGAAAAATCTTCAAATAATAATATATAAAGAGCAGGAGCAGTGTCGACGACGAAAATCTTTTACTTGTCCTTTACAATTCTGTGGAAGTATAATGAAATTTAAAAAAAACCGATTAAGTTTTGAAGAAACAGTCATGCTATGAAACATATTTTGTGATGATACATCGTCTTCCAAGTCTGACACTGACCTTTGTGTTTTCCTTTTGTGCTCTAAAGGTCTCTGAACTTGTATTAATGTTCAATTCTTTGTTAAATTAAGAAGTCATGACCAAAGAAATCATGTTGCCCTGACAACTGAGAATGAGTGACACATCTTTTCATCATACTCTACAATTTTGTGAAAATTGAACTCTTTTAACTCTCAAAAGGTTAAGACACAAAGTACTGCAACTCCCGTATTAGGATACATTGACTTTCAAGTGTGACCTTGATCTCTGAGATCCGCTCACGAATTTAATGCACAACCAGCCTTCTCATACCGTTGTAAATTCCGCTAATTAAGAATAGAAGTGAGTTAGTTATACCTAACTTCATACGAGTTATAAATGGTGACCGACGAACAATGCTACTTATATGTTTGTCCATCCGATTCAATATATTATGTTTCTCCATTCGGGTGGGGGGATAAAAAATGTTAACTGGTTCATTTTACCATAATACTCTTATACATGTAAATGAGAAAACGTCTGTTTAACATTTGGCAAATGCTTGTGTAACAACATCAAACTTTTGTTATATAATATATACTGTTAGTCCAATTTAATTAGAATAAACCTCGTTAAATCGTTTGTAAATCAATCTTTAGTGGCAAATATGCGACACGGGAAGAACCTTTCCTTATAATAAAATCAAGTTAAGGACAGATACAACCATAGCTCAACAGTCTAATTTTCTGTTGTTGCTAAAAAGCATTTTCTGAAATTCGATTATCTAACAAAATGCAAAAATGAATTCTTTCTTTAAAAATCCAATGTTTGTGTACAATGTCAAATGTATTTCTTCGCCATCAACGATACAATTTATATGTTTAAAAGGACAGCTATAGTTGGTTTCCCTGCTAGAAAAGTTATGAATACGCTTATAGTGTGGATTTTATTACACAAAATCTAAAATAAAATAAAATATTTGGAAACATGAAGTTTCAATCTGCGTGGAACTGTTTTGCGTTATGTACCTACTGCTCGAGCATTTAAGAGAAGACTTCACGAAACGAAACTTCACAAAAAATTTACTTTCCTTCGTAGGTAGGCCACGGAAAGGGTTTGTCGTCAAACTAAAGTGTCTCAAGTGGGCAAATGAAATAAGACAGTGTGAGAAATCCATGAAATCAAAGAAAAGTTGTTGATTTCAGTTCAAAATCCTGTTTTACCTCACTTGTGACCATACAAAAAATACTATGTTTACTCGTGGCTGCGCAACTCGTTATTTGCCTTTTCTATAACCCATCTTGAAATAAAATACGATCTTCACGGAAATTTACATAACCTCTTTTTCATCTACTTTAACTTTAAGCAAGCATACAAAGGAATAGTAGTTAAGGATTATCTTCATTTGGAATATTTGTACTCATACGCCAACTGAAGCCTGTCGTTATTACCCAAGAGTGAAGAATATTCATTCAAGCAAATGTGAGAGTATGCGCGCAAAATGCTGCATATTTTCAAGTATCAATTTTATCACATACTTAAATGCCAAATACTCCCCCTTCGAATCCTTTACAGAGGCTACCCCACCCGTTTTGACGGTGCCCCAAAGTAGGCATATCACCGTCCAAACTACAGAACAAATTACACATTTAGCTCGCACCAACGTCGAAGGAAATATTTCGGTATTAAATTGTTTCAATGCGAAGATAATTGTTATTGCTGCTGCAAAGATTCAAACAGTCAAACGTAAACAAAGGTTTAAAAAGTAGCAAATATGTTAAAAAATGCATATAGATAGTTGTATATCAATGCGCAAAGACCGCCCTCTGAGTTGCAATGCTAATACATTTCAAATGATCTTACATGAAATATATCCATGTACCAGACAAAGATGTTCGAAATTAAAATATTTCCAAATGAGTACTGATGTACATGTTTCCAAACCATAATTATATCAATATTTTTAATATCAATATTTTTAGTATCAATATTTTAACTTATATCGAAGACTATTTATGTAAAACCATTAATTTCGATGTGTTGATGACCCGACCAAACATGGCCCGGATTTTGGAATATATTTAAGATGTCGGACCAATCGATTAATGTCCGTGGAATTTCCTTAGTGTGCTGCTTTAAGGCATCAAACTGGATTTAAACAATGGATCATTAGTACAAACAAGGGTTATTATAAAAAAGATGTACATCATCACATTGTGGTAGTACACGTTGAATTCAACCCAGTATCATTTATGACTGAAATGTATCTGGTGAAATAAAAAACTATATCTATATTCTAATTACCCACTATAGTTAAATGGTGATATTCAAACTAAATCACGGAAATACGAACTTAGTGAAATTCCAAGCAAGAAAAACATCGTTTTGCAATGTGGCATAAACCAACAGGTTTTAAACCAGTCCATGTTAATAGTGGTTGCCAGTATAGATTTGAAAATAATGCCAACAACACAACAATATGTTATCAAATATTTTGTAAAAACAAATCATTATTATTTAAACATCCTTCGAGTTATTAAGTTTTAAATTCTTCGCGAATAAAGTTACTATTTATGATCCAAGCATGATGGACACAGGGCTAGCCCGTCTATTATATCGGAACCCCACTTAGCTGCCTTAAACGCTAAGATTTGAAATCTACAAAATATGTATTTTTGACTAGACACAATGTATGTGTAATTTACTTATATGTCATATTCAAAAATTAAAAAAAGATAATGCATTACTTAATTGTTTATGCTAGGGATATCAATACTGTCTATATAGCATAACGGAGATATGTACAGGGTTTCAGAAACTAAGGCCAAAACAGCATGTTCACAGAAAGAATAGTCCATATACTTGTACTTTTACATTTTCTTGCCAATCTATCCCGTACTGTTCTGTTGCCTTGTTTGGCCTTTAATTCCTTCTGGGATTCATATGAAGCATATAATGTCTATGAAAGATGATAAAAACAAGCCATACTACCCTTATTTGTAATTTTAGCGTTATAAGTATTTCCGCAGTTGCAGTTTTTCAGTCTGACATCATCTGAAATTTTGTCAGCCCGAAAGATTTTACAATTTTAACATCGCCTTTTTTGACAGTCTCGCACAGTGAATGACTCGTTATAAAAATCGTCGATTTTGTGGCAATGTGTTTTTTCTCCGATTGTACCGGTATCTTAACAATCAAAAAGCATGTTCCAAAGGATAAAACAATTGAAAATGCTATTTAAAACCTGCCAATGCTTATCGCAAACTTTATGATTATTTTCTAGTATCGCGGAATATAAGCGGTGACATGGTTATGTACCACGGGGGGGGGGGGGGGGTAGACGTTGCGTAATGTTTAACTAGATCGAAACTGATTCAAACGTCTACACTCTATCGAATATGACACGGGGATAGTAAACAAATAGAAATTTGAAAACATTATTGAGAAAATTGAGGTTATATTTTATTCATATTTTCCATTATTCTTGACTTTTAAGCGTAGCTAATAGTTAACGAACATTACATATTTATTATATTATTACACTTGAACGTGAAAACTGTTTGTGAAACGGACCGAACCTTTCAAGATTTGTAGTCGGACCAAGTCCAAATTTACCGGTCAACACCATCGGCCGACGATATTCACAATGTCTGTTTCTGTATTTTGATGCGTTCTGTGCAAACTGCATGTGCAGCAACAATGTAAATAAAACCTATTTCAAACATTAAATACTTTCTCTAAATACGATGTCGATATTTTTCAAAACACCCTGTTTGTTCAACAACCTCTTAATAGACGTTTGGGGATAATACGAATCCCGTTTTAAACATATATTTGTGAAGACTAAGAAATAATAAACCCTTAACAATTAATTTATCTTTCGCGTGGTATACCTCGCTTCCGGTTAAATATAGCCATCATATATTTTTCTGTGCTAAATACACATTTTTAATATTTAATATATCATTGCTCTATTCCTATTGGTAAGATATTATATCACTCCACATGTTTTTTAAACGAACTCCGTGACAAAGAATAATTGCTTTACTTACAATATTCTAGCAAGGCATACTATTATTTCTCATTTTGAATTTTTTATGATGAAGATATATATGAAAATAGTAGATCAGTTTCGAACCAATTCTTAAGAGAAAAACGTGATATTTAATCTTGAGTTCGTGACAAACACTTTTAATGACGTTCGGTACTTCATGTGTTTAAAAGGGAAATCACGTCATTCATACATAGCAAATTATGACGCCATCTTACCTGATAGCGTTATGATGTCGTTATGATGTCACGATTTAAAAGATAGCAAATGTCATTAAAAGGTTTTTGTTGTTGTAATTACTACTGCCGTACTGGATATCATTTTAATATGTATTCTTCTTTATAAACATTATTAGAATCATCGCATGTATCTGTGGTTTTATTTATAATACTACATTTCTAAAATGCATGTAGTGTGGGAAACAGCATTGCTTTGTGGTATTTGGTTCATCACAAGATCAGGTAACACAAATAGGGTGTTTTTGCTTTTATTGTACTTTTTTTAAACATTTGATAAAAGATTCTGAATCCCGTCGTCATAAAATACATTGTTTTATTCAACTTGTCCAGAAACTATGTTAGTAAGCTCACCAAAGGCTCGCTTACTTCCTTTTTGGCCACATCGAGGAATTTCCATCATTTTCTGACCCTGCACATTACTATAAATTGTGAAACCTCTGTGATTTTGTAGTGTTCGAATAATAGATAAAACTTGCATGCTGAAATAAAATGACTATCATCACCTCTTCCACTTTTAATGATCCTTTTTCTCAATGACACTTGATCTTAAACACACATGTTTTATTTCAAAAATTGTAAACATTGTCATTAAATAAAAGATAAATTTTGATCGGTTTATTCGGTGTCTATTGTACTTAGTCTGTCATCAACGATTGACATCACTCCGATAGCGATAATGCTAAGCAAACCATGTCACGTTAACCCTTTTAGTAGTAAGGGCCATCCGACAAATATGCAGAAGCAGACGATAAGAATATGCAAAAGTTATTATTAAAATAATAGCAAGTATACAATTAATTCAATTGAATGAAACATATGATTTCGGTAGATGTAATTTCTAACCGGTAATTAAAATAAAACAGTTATTGCTAAATAATACCTACAATTTCTCATAACGGAAAGACTGTCTATGTTAGACCTCAAATTTAGGTTAACAAAATTTGTACTAAATTTCTTTTCGAAATTCCTAAAAAACTCAACATCGTTTGTCTCAAGAAAATTGTCAAAACTCAATGAGTTTCGCTGTTTTTCTCAATGATGATTAACTTATTTTATACTAATCAAATTAATTATTATAACTAATAAATTAACCTTATTGTGTCTTTGCATTGTATCAATTTCTAAATAAAATGAAATGCAAAACTGTAATAACAATCAAGTTTAACATGATCAAAGCCATAATCAGTATACGTTTTCCACTTTCATCTGCATCATTTGAATGAAAAACCAGTGAATAACACTAGTGTTGATAAAAGCAGATTGTCGGAGGTAGTGGCGGGTGGCAATGGGGCTTATCTTTACGCTGATTTTTCAGGCGGGTATCGATCGGATAGTTTGAATGGCAGCTCGCGTAACATTTTTTGCTTTAAACAACATTTCCTCCTTAACCGCCTTAACATTTTGATAAAACGTCAAAGGGCGATGATCTTGGGTGGTGCCCATTCAAAATTGTTAAAAAATGAGTTCAATGCAAAACTCTTGTTTGAAACCGAAAGGAAAAACAACAAGCTTAAAATGGTATCTTTGACAAAAATATGTAAGGCCTAGAGCTAAAATGGTGTGTAACCTTGTCTTGTGGTGCTCTACCAAGATTATTCTTATTAAGCCCCTGAGGTCAACATATAAATATTGTCCATGGAATACCTAGAATGTGATCTTTATACATATTGTATAATTTAATGGAATTAAAACAATGTAAACAGTTTTAAAAAGTCATTGACTGTGACCTTTGGACCTATTTTATTATTTTTAAATCTACAGCAATAAAGTTAAGACCAGATGTACAGTTTTGAATTGTCAATGTTTGAATGACCTAGACTGTTACCTTAAGACATAAATTTAATTTTGAAACTACAACAATGCGGTTAAGACCATGTACACTGTGAAAACTGATAAAAAATGTTGTGTTTGGATAACCTTGAGTGTGACCTTTTGACTGTTTTGTTTTATTTTTGTGGTTCCTGCAATACAATTTGGATGATATGTACAGTTTTAAAAACAAATGTAATTGTTGTGCTTTGATGACCTTGATGTCTACATTTTGACCTACTTTTCTACGTTTGAAGCTACTGCAATGAAATTCAGACCATGTTTTGAAAACAACGTGGTTCTAGGATGACAATGACTAAGGTATGCGTTCTTATTTTTGAAGCTACAACAATGAAGCATGGACCATGCGTACAGTTTTGAAAACAACTATTAATGGTGTGCTTGGATGACATTGAGTGTGACATGTTCATGTATTTTTCTAGTGTCTAAGCTACTCCAATGAATCCTGGTCTATGATACAGTTTTGCAAACAAATATAAAATTGACATTGACAGGTGACCTTTTTATCTTTTTTCTTATGTTCAAAATATTCGCAATGGAATTAGGACATTGTATGTTGTTTTGAATATAAACAAAAACTGATAAAGATAAAGATATATAAAGATTATTTGTTTGATTCTCTAAAGATCATCTACTGAGATTGTTCAAATTATGCCCCTGGGTTTAGAATTGGCCCAGTCACCAGGAGCAACTATGTTTCATGGAGGAAAGACTCAGTTCTATACCTGGAGCAGAACAAAAGATAACACAGTCCATCAGCACGTTGTGTGCTTTGATTACTGAAATGCGCAAACGCGTATCCGTAATAGGTATATATAAATGTAATCACCGTAATCACGGAATAGATAGGTACATATATACGGAAATTATCTTGTTACGACATGTTCATTTTAAACCTCTAAATGATCTGTTTAGTTTATATGAATTTGTAATAATATGTTTTTTGTTTGAATCAACTTTGTATCATATTGTGTCGAAATTACGTTAAGATTACGTAGGTTGTTTTTCTATTTTGATTATTTATTTTAACATTGCACATAAACTGCTACATAGTTGCCCCTCGGGACTAGGCCACAAAACAACTTGATTATTGAAATCTGATAACGTAACTGTTATTTCTTTATTTATACATTTGACAAAACACGACATTACCTACAAATGGACTTTTTAAGAAGGCATTGAATAAACTTTTCCTCGATTGGCTTTACTGGCCAGAAACACTCCGTCCAGTGCACTTGAATGGTTTTACCAAAAAAAGTTAATTCCGTAAGACATAACAATTCTTTACTGAGAGTCTGCTGGCTGAAGGTGCACTTTAAAAACTGTGTTTATTCTTAGAAGCATTGGGGTATTACTAAAACCCGGTCCGACGTACAACCGTGCCAGACACTTTTAAGTTTTTAACTGTTTAATGTATACATGTTAAATATTCTTGTTTGCAAATATAGTTGTTCATTATTACACTTTTCTCAATAAAACATATTTTATTATTTCCAAAGATTTTTTTAGTCGATTTAGCCTACCCTAAACGAAAAATATACACCGGATTTAACGTCAATTAAGAATATTAAATTGGCATTCTTATCAATGGTTAGACATAATAGTTTATGCTTGTAGCGAAAACAAACATTCTAATTAAATATTGAAATGCTGAAGTCGATATTTAAGTGAACGGTATTGCGATACGGTGGCCCGGATATATAGTAATAGTAGGATTTTACTCTAAAAATATTGTTAGATTATCATCATCATCATCATCATCATCATCATCATCATCATCATCATCATCATCGTTATGATGGAATTCTACACGAAGAACTAAATAAAACAAATCATAAAATGTTTTTCATAAAATGATGATATAGAATAAGTTTTGCGTGTCAATCTCTATGAATATAACTTTTAGATTAAGCAAACGTTTTGAAACATTAAACAATTAAATACAAATCGCAAAAAGAGAAAAGCAGAAGCTAAAAAATCAGACTATGTTTACTGTTCAAAACGCTATGTTTGTGTAATGTATAGGGAAAACAACAACAAAACAAGAACAACAGAAAGTGACCAGAATTTTGCCATTATACAGATTTAGATTCATCTTAAGGTAATTGTACCTATGTCATAGGCTGTACTGTATATGGACACAATAATCAAGCATATATAACAGGCTCAAATGACAATAAGATTTGTGTTGACAACACGTTCTCTTTGCACAAACTACAAACAACAGTCGTATCGCTTATTTTTAAATTAAATAATAAAGAATAAAAATAGGTGAAAATCAGTTTGCTCTTAACAGCTTTTCACGTTCAATGTCTCTAGTCTGAAATGTATACTTGAATTGAAAATCGGCCATTCATTGAAATGTCTCATTTCTGTTGAACGCGGTCACTCATAATTTCATTAAATTTTGATACTGAAAATCAGCTTTATCCATGTTAGCAAACGCGCTTTAAGTCTTTACGTCCTAGGACAATAATCATTAAAGTGACATTAAAGTGACTGTACACCATATTGGCACCAAAAAAAGTTTTTTTCTGTAACGAATCTCAGGACAATTATCAAATAAAATGTGTAACGCTTTGATATTATAATTGTAAAAAAGTACCAAAATGTCAAAATAAATGTGTCGGAGACCGAGTTAGAACCCGTGACGCCAAAATTGCAGTCCAGCGTCGTATCAACTGAGCTACGACGGCTTACTCTAATTGGGTGACATAATTAGGCTATACACCTAACTCGGTAATATCGCGTGATAACACCGACTAGCCAATCACGCATCCCCCCATGCCAGATGAGTCACGCGCTGTGACGTAATACTTTTCATTTCTTTTCTTTTATATTAACTGTAACCATAATTATGAGATTTCAATAGATGAGTTCCAGAACTATTAACTTTACAAAAACACACCTTCAAAACAAAACAAAATAACCCTCAAAAGACGTGATACTTGACGTATGCAGTGAATAAATATTTATGCGCGTCATGACGTCAGCTAACATCATCGCACGTGCTTTTTGGTGAAACTTACAAAACTGCGCGTTTCTATGCATTTTTCACAAAAAAAGTGTTATTCAAGGTATGCTAGAAAAAATATCTATCATGTG
The DNA here is from genome assembly GCF_026914265.1 of Mya arenaria. Lineage (NCBI taxonomy): Eukaryota > Metazoa > Mollusca > Bivalvia > Myida > Myidae > Mya > Mya arenaria. The sequence goes on along the minus strand of NC_069122.1, from coordinate 42,359,212 downwards.
TGTCCGTTCCGGATCGAAAAATCCGACCCTCGGGCACGCTGCGTAGCCGGTAACTCGGCAAGCCTCGTTACCAGGCAACGCAGGTGCCCTCGGGTCGGATTTTTCGATCCGGAACGAAAACACATGACAGATATTATAAATCTTACACCCCCATGTAAGATGAGTCACGCGCAACAACGCGCCACTTCTTATTTCTTTTATTGTATGGTTTATGACAAGTATATTATGTAATTTCATTAAAGCGGATTCAAAAATATAAGTTAACAAAACTTTTAATTAAAATTGAAAATTAATAATCGTTAAAGCGCGATTTTTAAAGAAACTATTTGACGTCGATAGGGATTTAAAATTACTGCGCTTTATGACGTCAGTACACAACGTCGCACGCGCCTTTTGGTGTAATGTACAAAAGTGCGTTTTCTACGTGAATTTTTCCACAAATTCTTAATTTTTGGTATGCAAGAAAAAATAACAATCATGTTTTTCCAGTCCGAAATATACGACCCTCGGGCACGCTGCGTGACCGGTAACTGGCCAAGCCTCGTTACCGGCTTACGCGCGTGCCCTCGGGTCGGATTTTTCTATCCGTACCGGAAACACATGATAGATACTTATAAGGCAATGCCACCGGGTTTAATATAAAACATATCATATAAGGTTGTTTAACGTCAATGAAGAAAAAAACCGACAAAAGAAATAGACGATATAGTGTCCAATGGCGCAAAGCAACCAGCTCCCCCCCTCCTTACATTCGCATTATTTGTAAATGCGATACTGGCGAGAAGGGATTGACTTCTTGATTGGCCTAAGACGGACCAGGATGCTCACGAATGCATCGAGTCCTTAAGAAAGGAGGTGGGAAGACAACACATGTTTGTCATTCTCTCCACACAAAATGCAACGGTCATAAGCAAGACATAATATCAAACGATCTTCGAGCGAACAGACAAGGACAGGCATTGGCACAGAATAGCCTAAAGTAAAACAAAGGCGATATCAGATGATAATGTTCAGGCTTGGGAAAAGAAGCTGCTGACCTTATGTACATAACCAATGTGATACTTCCAATATAACGTGGGGAAATCATTAAAAATAAAAAGAAGAAACAACAATTCTGACAGTTGTCTTCATGTTCTTAAAACAATAACTCAGCCGAATAATAAAGCCGAATTCATTCACAGCTGGAATTATATTGTTGTGAGTACACACGAAACAAGAAATACAGTTATTTCGTGAAACGATTAACATGGGAAATAGGCGGTTTCTTCCATATTTCGGCACTACATGATTGGAGTGATATCAAGGGAACAATGTCCCTTGAGCATAATAATACTAAATAAGATAAACTAATAATGCATGACAATTGGAAGGACAACCAAAATGTAAAACAAAATTCCCCATGAAGGCAGATCAGCAATCAAATCCCCTACAATTGGGGAAAAGTCCCACTAAATGCTAAGAAGAAATGCTGAATGATCAACAACATCATCGGAATTTCATCAAAATTCATACATATTCAAGAAACAACAAAGTCGCGACTCATTTGCTCGCAACGAATGTAAATGAGATAGTGACACGGCGTAATAAGTGTTTATATTGTACACCAATATTCGATATCAATATAACTGCATTCTTTGTGTGATAGTTTATATGAATTTATTTGGTATTGTATTGTTTTGATTATTTTTTGTATTTCGTGTAAATCCGGTAAATATGGTATGTTATGGTGTAAGTATTGTTTTAAACGGTGACTGTAGTGTTCAAACTGTCATTTATCTTTCAATACTGTACTTCAATGGTAAGTTTTCATTAGACTGGCATTGCCATTTACATAACTTCTAGAATTTGTATTGTATTGTGTTATATTGTATTGTATTGAATAAAATTGTATTGTATTGTATTGTATTGTATTGTATTGTATTGTATTCTGTTGTATTGTATTTTATTGTATTATGTTGTTTTGTATTGTATTGTTTTGTTTTGTATTGTGTTTTATTGTATTGTATTGAGTTTTGTAGTACTGTATTGTATTTTATTGTATTGTATTGTGTTAAATTGCATTGTGTTTTACTGTATTGTTTTGTATTGTATTGTATTGTATTGTATTTGTATTGTATTGTATTGTATTGTATTGTATTGTATTGTCAACTGTTTACCAATTCAAAGATGATAAATAATACCAATACCATCGACATTAGCAGCGCGCAAAACAATGGTGAATTCGCATCATTGAAAGTGATAAAGATTGACTAATGGACTTCTCTCATTTCTGCATATAATCATCGTCAAAAACTCCTACAAAAAACACGTTTGAACATGTTGTTTCAAGGGCCGCGTAACTTGTGAACTAGAAAATACGATTTGTTAATACTGGTAAAAATAACACCGTTTATGTTTGTTTTTTTCTGTGCTGTGACAATCAATAATTGTTTTCAAATTTAGCAAATTATTTATTATGCTGAGATATAAAATATTGTCTTGTTATTTTGCTCAATAAAGTGAATTCTGGGATTGCTAACTTGTTTCACTTCAGTTGCTTACCTTAACTTAAATACACTAAAGTACGTCACAATATATGCATACGCGCTAGCTTTTCCATATATGTAACGCCTACTGATACTGGTAAATCTATATCAAATTGAAATGGGAAACAAGATATAACTACATAGAAAGGTTTATAATGCGGTCTCGATGAATGCGTGTTTACAAATCGAACTCGACATGATACATGCCACCGGAAAAGCGGTTCTTTCATAATTATAAATGAGAATAACTCTTGGTCTTGATTCATCAGTTTGAATATCAGAGCGACTTATAACAGGAACCTGAACAATGCCGACGAGGTCATGTAGGAATGAATGTCGATTAAACGTTATTTGTGGAATCCATTTTGAGATAACGGTTTGAATGATATACTCCAAAGGATGCGGTAATTGATAGAAACGCGGACACACGGAGAGTATGACTACTATATGAAACCTCTCGACACCATACAGACGTATAAATCTCACGCCTTATTTTTTGATGATTAGCTATTGACGTCATGTTATGGATGTTGGTGTTAAATAATGTTTGTTAGATGTATACTTTGGCTCAAATTGCACAAAAATGGCAAACCTATCGAATGACAGCGCCCTCGCCTATACGATTTCTTTTCTTAGAAATTATAACAATAATGTGGCTAAATGTGCTTGTCAAATACATTAAACAAAAAAAAACCGCCGATATGCGACCAAACCAGTTTTTAAATGATTTACAGACGTTTTGAAATACAGTTTCAACTTTGTTTCCTACATACTTTAATGAACAGTGACCTTGACCTTGACCCTATGGGCCCCAAACGTAATCCCATGAAAGCCCTTTCTGTTTTAATATATTAAGTTTGCTGGTAATATGTCAATCCTAACTCAAGTAATTCAGAACCCCATCATTCTATATATAGTTAAAGTAATCTTGACCCTAGGGGCCCCAGACGTCTATTAAATGTATATAATGTGATTCTTTATACCAATTTAGGCGGCAATATGTCAGCCCTAACTAAAATTATTCACATAGCAACCGTTTTTAGTGACAATAATCTTGACCTTAGGGGCACCAAACGCGATCACATGAAAGGGTATCCATAAACTCATCCGATATACCAAGTTTGGCGGCAATTTGTCAACCCTAACTAAAGTTAATCAGGACGAGTATTAAAGCCTTTTTATTATTCGAACATATTTTATTGTTCAATTTTTGACGAGATTTTATTTCCATTTGCTAAGATAAACATTGCAAACCTACGATTTATTGTTATGTGACTCTTTCATGTTAGTTATATAACCGCCTAATAGTTCCGCTGAAGAAAACTCCTGAAATGGTTCCGCTGAAGAAAATATGACATTCATAAACTATTACAATCTTTCTATCTGCAAACATTTCTGCAATTCAATTAAAACTGATATATATATATATATATATATATATATATATATATATATATATATATATATATATATATATATATATATATATATATATATATAATATATAATATTTTAAAAGCTCTTCTAGAATAAAATGCTGTACATGATTCTTTCAACGGAATGCAGCTTAATGAAATTTCCATAAACTATATTTTGATCATTTTTTTCTTTCAAATATAAAATGTAAGTTAAAATCATTAATAAATGGATTTCTCAAAGATAGTCAATTTCAATCAGCAATGAGAATGTTGATTTGTGCCTTGATAGACACAAGTATGTCTTAAAAAGACATTTGCCAAGCACTCATTTAATACAATATACATGAACAATGCGTTTACTTGATCAGTCCATTTTAACAGATTTGACATCTCGACATTACAGTAATGTTATTTGATTTATACAAACGGTATAAGGAATTTGCATTGGAAGAAATAAAATTTACCATGTTAACCAGAAATGTTTGGGCATATGGTGGTTCTTTAAAAAATATACAATGACTAACTTAACAAAAGTGTGTACCGGATTTACGTTGAAGTTTCGCAATTATCACTGAACTGGTCATGTTTGAACAAAATACAAGTTTAAAACAAGATATTTTAAATTTGCGTTGAAAAGTAGTTTTTATATGTCTGTCATATACATTTTCTATATCCTTTGATATATGTGAAATTATTAAAATTGTTTAGTACAGATATGTTTATGTATGTACTTAATTCACAAATGATATCGACTTTGTAATGAACATGCAAAGTCATACATTTCAAAATATCATATCTATATTATGCACTACGGATTACATATAAGTATAAACTAATTCATGTAAACACTAAACAATTAACATTTAAAACCAGATCGCAACACAGAAATACGAACCGCGTTTCCTTTGTTGTAGATTTTCGTCCACTTCTTTACGCAACTGCTGCACAAGTATTTCTTTCTTATCTTCAAGCGCTCTCTGCCCTTTTTCTACTGATTGTTCAATCGTTGTTTTACCATCTGTTACAGATTGTTTAATGTGTTCTGTTATATGATCAATGGCACGTTCTTTTTCTTCATTTATCGACAGGAGAATTTCATTTTTGAGTTTTGATAAATCAAAAGAAAATACTTCGCAAAGAAGCCCTAGATTTTTCTGGATTCTGTCGCCTTCTGTGTGTATACTATCTATAGCGGTTTGGGTATCAATTTCCATTGATTCGAGTTTCATTTCAATATCGCCAAGCCTCTGATGGGATTCATCCTTAAACTCATGACAAATATACTTGCATATCTTTTCATCTTTGGAGAGGTCTTCGGTCTTCAGCTAAAAAGGATGCGTATTGACTTATGTTTTTGAAAGAGGGGAAACTTATTCCTAATTGAACATTCTGATATTTTTTTTCCATTTCTGTTAACTCAAAATAATAGGTGCAAACTCATATGTTCAATTAAAACAGTGAAAAATATAAATGGCGCTATACTAAGTAGCTATTCATTTCATGTTACTTGATTTAAAATCACCTGTAAGAGCCAAACATGTTCATTATCCTGTGTTATTGCATAGAGAGAATTGTTCATATTGAATTTAAAACATCAATTATATATCGACAATTTTCATTGCTAATGTGTGATGTTCATAATTACATTTGGTTGTTTAAAGTTTTTTTATAGAATGATGAACGATTGTCAATGCACTGACCAAAGCTGTTATACACATAAAAATGGACTGTTTGGACAGTGTATATAACATTTCAATTTTTATGTTGAATATGCGTTTTTCTTAAAATATACCTTGTCCAATTCCTTTAGAGCCTGTACCACCTCTGGCAGATTTTTCAGTCCCGGTTCATTTAGTAGAAGGCACAGGTTATCTATACATTCGGTTGTGGCCTGGTCAGTAAGGACGCTGGCACACATGTCTGGCATGTGCCGAATATTGTTGACCGCTTCCCGAGCCTGTAATGTTATAAGATATTTACACTTTTAAAGTCTGGATGCCCGAACAAAATTTGCCGACTTTTGTTTTCTACTTCCCCAGTCTGTTATTTTATAGGCAATAATAGTGACCTAGCAAAATATGACGTCCATGACAACACATGTCATTAAAGACACCGCCCAATCGTTTGAAGACTTCTCGAGCCTGTCATGATTATATGCTATAATAAAGATTATACCCCGTTGACGTGTACTGTGTGGAAAACATATTTATTCAACTCAAGTACAAAAGATACTTCAAAGGTGTCTAGTTAGTAAAGCTATGTATGATCCTATCAGACACGAATGTTGAACAGTGATAAAGGTTCTGTGCAATTTATGAAAGAAGAATGCTTTGAAGACTTTCGCGAAATTGCTATAATTCCAGCCATGTTTTTTTTTTAAATATAACCGTATGAAATAAAACCGGCTTAAATTACATTTAATGTGATAGTTGTCCGAAATGTTAATAAGATAACACCGCTGAATAATACAAAACACGCTAGTGATTGAATACCTCATGTTGAAATGACAGGTTGCTTAAAACAGTTAGAACATATTGAAATGCATTGTTAGGGTGAATTCTTTCTGACACTTTTTCGACTTCGCACGAATAATTGTGATATGACTTGACGTCATAAACCGAATTGCAGTAGGTGGAATACATTTTGTATTTGTTACAGATTTGTGATAAATAATAAAAGTTATATGTGTACATAAGCACATTTGTATTTTATGAACTCGAAAATAAACACAAATTCAAAAATCCTACCTTTTCACAAATACTGTCTGTGATCCTTCCCTGGAAACGCTTGCAGTTGATGATGAATCCAGCAATGCCGTTAAAATCGGTCTCGTCAATTGTGGTTTTGTCCAGGTAGCCAGATGGCGGCATGAACACCTTGGCGATCTCCCATGGTGAGTGAAACCAGTTTTCTGTCTTTGTGTTTTTCATTGCCAATGATCCGCGGGCATGCATATTGAGCAGCTCACCGCGAAAAAACGTATGAAATAGACAGCTTTTTGAAGTGCATATGTTGGTGCATTTCAATTTAGAGTTTTTATGCGCTTCTTGCAAAAGGTATCCATGGAAATTCTTGGCCTCGGTTGAGACAGTTGTCAGGAGGGCCTTTCTTGTTATAAACACTGCCCTCCATTGTTTTAACCAATTCTGTCCCTCCGGCTTTTCAAAAATGTCTGCGTACATCGTCAGTATGGGCTCACATCTATGTAACATACCTACAGTAAGAGAAAATTAGTATTACAGCAGCAATGTTAATGCACTTATGTTATCCGACAAGATAAAATGAAATACATGGTTCCCGGAAACAGCATGTTTTCAACAAGTTAACGCTTGAAAACAATTTCAACGGGTAAGAAACGTTCAATTTTAGTGCACTAAAATGTTTTTGTTTTTTGCAGCATTATGTTCCTTTACCAGTCCTTACAAGTAACATAATTTGATTACAAGAGGAGGATCTTTGGACTGCATACTTTGAGTACCCAAGGACCAAAACCAAGCGCCTTACATTCTTAAAAAACCCAGGATTGAATTAATATTTTGGACTAACATACGATCTGAATGATTCACCACTTGTTTCTTAAGTGCCTTTGATTAATTTCAATTTCGAATTAAAATAAAGTAAAAAATGGAAATTCAAACCCGTGCGGTAAGATATATTGTGGCTATTTTAACAAGAGGGACACGATGACCCTAAAACACTCACCTAAGCAAGAGGCCACAAATCTGAAATTTTTACTGATGACGATGACTTGTTTTTTTTTATATTTGTAAAGGGTTATGCATTCAAACCACCTGTAAAGTTTAAGTGAATTTGGCCTGGTTGTTTCAGAGGAGATGTTTTTTTTAAGCAAAACAGGAAGTCGGCCATTTGTTGTTGTTGCTGCCGCTGATTAATTGCGACCCCTTTGTTGTATTTTTGTACAAGGTTACCCAAGAAAGCTTCCTTTAAAGTTGCATTGAATTTGGACATGTAGTTTTAGAGGAGATGTTTTTTTAAAGCAAAATAGGGAGTTGGCCATTTTGTTGTTGCTGTTGTTGTTGTTAATCAATCGTGACCCTTGTTGAATTTTTATAGAGAGTCACCAAAGGAAGCTTCTTGTAAAGTTTCATTGCATTTGGAGTGGTATTTTTAGAAAATACGTTTTTAAAGCAAAACAGGAAGTCAGCCATTTTGTTGTTGTTGCTGTTGTTGTTGTTATTGATCAATCGTTACCCCTTGTTTTATTTTTGTATAGGGCCATCCAAGGCAGCTTCCTGTAAAGATGCATTGAATTTGGACAGGAGGTTTCAGTGGAGATGTTTATAAAAGCAAAACAGAAAGTCGGCCATTTCGTTGTTGTTGTTGTTGATGTTGTTGTACACAAATCGTGACGCCTTGTTGTATTTTTATGGAGGGAAACCCAAGGATGCTTCATGTGAAGTTTCATCGAATTTGGCCAGGTAGTTTCAGATGAGATGTTTTTTAAGCAATAAGTGACGGACGGACGAACGGACGGACTGACGGACAAAGACAGATCACAATAGACCACCTTGAGCACTTCGTGCTCTGGTGAGCTTAAAATAGATATTTCGAGCAAAGTTGCAAATGCAATGATAATTTGAGTATTATGATGAGCAGACGTTGTTGCCTTAACAATCGCAATATCAACCTTATTGATATTCTTACTTAGCCCGACATTATAAAAACATTAATAAATGAATTGTAGTGTTACAACATAAGTACAAATGGTACATGTGCTTAGATGGTACCCTGTAAATAATACCTTTGAAACTACAGTGGCAATCACAGTAGCATAACAGTTCACCGATATCTAAATAATTACTAGTATAAAGAAGAAACATGGGTTGTAACCATATTTGCGTGGATAATTTATGCTTTTAAATGATATCATTTTGAATCAAGATCTTACACAGTATTAAAGTGACGAATGCCCTTGAAGTGGCATTCAATGCATTAGAATATGCTTAAATGCATGAAGAGCTGTCAAAAACTATAGGAGTATTCTGGCTCCCGGGATGGTTGACGTCAAGTGTGGAGGAGTGATGCACTAAGAGGCAGAACATGGGTCTTGCACACTCGTCTCAATGTTAATGAATGGTCGTAAATTATACACGCAAAATGCGCCTTGCTGTAACGAACACACGTTTTAATTAATTTAACAGCCCTCTGTGAATAACAAATGAACTTAAAACTTATTTATTTACTTATTTATTGAAACAAATTATTACAACATATGTCAAAAACAATTGTTGGCACGATGTTACGAGAGGGTGTGGTCTTGTGTGGAATTACAAATTAAGCCGTTAAGTCGTTTCGGATTTTTCATTTATGTGCATACATGCAGCATTCCGTAATGATTAAATACTTAGTTTGTCTTTGAACTGTAAAGTAGGGTGGTTGTTCCTGCACAAAACACATCCACCTGACGACCCAATCACATGTGCCAATTTATTTTAAAATCCCTCCCTGTATTACAACGTGACAACATGGACCAATAAACTATACCAGATGTACACAGAATCAGAATTCCATAATATATAAACTCTAGGTATGACCTTAAAATTTGTGGCAGAGTCGTTGGTTTTGCACGCGACACATTTTCTTTATGTACTGAACACATGTGTCAATTTATTTTAAAACATTTCTGTACATGACAAGGTTACATCCTTGATACGACCAACTATACTTTATATGCATATACGTAGTATTCCATAATGATAACCCTTGACCTTTGAGGTAGGGACGTGGGTCTTGCACGTGTAACATGACTTTATGTACCGAGCACATGTGCCTATTTATTTATATTGTAGTACCCCTTTGTGCATGACAAAGTTACAGCCCGGACACGAACAACTACACTGTATATACAAATAAACAGCATTCTGTACTATTGACATTGCCTTTGAGGAAGGACGTGGCTCTGACATGCAACACATCGTCCTTACCAAGTAATTGTAACTGCCGTCATGACAAAAGATTAGCCCGGACATAAACAACCAGACGGGCGGATGGACAAGCAATAGACACGATAAATAATTCCAATAGTGTTTTATTTATGTATCGCACCCCCAATGAATGCCTCAACTTGAAACACTTCAATTTTAACGTTTTAGCCCATGTTGTTAAGCAAAGGATTACAAATCTTTTGAGTATTTAAAGGTAAAAGTTTGAATCCACCCAGAGCCACAGAAGCACAGATATGTTGTTTTTATTTATTCTTTATTTTCATAAGCTAAAGATGCACTCTTACTCCCAAATAAAATTTACCACAATTAATATAAATGTTTGATATACCAAAAAAGATTATTAAATGTCGTCAACAATGGTTTTTATGAAGGATACTATGTTTAATTTGAAAGAAAAGTGCAGAAAATATGGTTTACCAACCTTATGAGACTGGTAAATCACAGTAAATCTTTTAGCATTCACCAATCATTTAATATTTTTGCCTATTCAGCTATTAAATACACGGTTACAATCTTGTTATCAGTATTTAATATTATCCATAAATGCATTATTTAGAAAGTAGTTAAAAGTTTATCACTCACAATGTATGTTTGTTATACGTATGTATGTATTGATTTTGAATAAGAGTGTCACTTAACATTTTTTGCGAAATTTTATATAGTGTTTACTTTGAAAAGGTAAAACAATAAATTTCTAATCATAGATCCTAGCTTCTTTGAAGATTTTTTTACCTTCAAGCACGGCTGAAATTGGTGGTTCGGAATTTTGAACTCAAGTTTTTTTTACGCGAGACAGTAAAAACATTTTGATTTCAAGCATAATGCTCCCTAAAGGTTAAAGTTAATTATATATAAAGAACAGACCATGAACTTCTAGAACTTTTAATACTAAATGGCTATTTCAGTAGAGTTTGATTATTTGTGTTGATGATGTGATCAATAATGTTTTATTTCGGAAAGCAAATATATTTCTTGTTACTCTGATATCAAATTTTTACCTAAATGTTAAAATAAAACAAATGAAATAAAGGCTTTTTCTTGTCTCTCGGGTGAAATTGTTTTTACAAGAAAATCTTAAATGGAAGTAGAGTAATTCAAATTTAATTGGAACTGTTATTTGACAGTAAAACGCAGGAAACGATACACATAAAGAAATTATCCATAAATGGAAATGATGCCCAAACGGCTGATTTTTGTTTGTATTCAAAGAAAGTAAATTATGGTGCTTTCTAGTCCATAATGGGGAATTCTTCAAGATTTGTATTTATATGTTATTTTTTAAGCTTCCTTGATTTATTTCGTCTAGCTGTTTATTTGTGTGATCAATATATGGTTTGAAATAAGAAAAAGACGTAAGATCCGTCCCTAAAGATATATCACTTTCGAACTGATTTTGGGTTCAAAGGGACCTAGTCATCCTAAACATAATACGACGTATTTTAAATAAAAGGTTCATAGATTTGCTTTAAAAATGACTAAAAGCTCTTTAAATGAGTTATACATACCACAAAGTTAATTTTAAGTATGCATTACGTTAATGTTATATTAGGATTAGGACAATTAACACTTTTTACACGATTAGCCATTGTTTAATACTGAATTTAACTATAATGATATGGCTCTTCACCAACATGCATTTGTTAAAGTAGTTCTTGCATAATAGGATAGGTAAGGTGTGCATATTAAATATCGCCAGTATGGTACTTGGTTATTGTTGATTTTAAGAAAGAAATTAAAAGCGGTTTCATCTCTCCTTTTCGCATTTTACACATTCCTGCTCGGTCCATTTTACATTTTTAAGCGAATAAATGTACTACGTTTTCTTATTTCTTGTCAAATACAATGTTATAACTAATATTCAAAAATAGTATCAAACATGTAATCATTCTGTCACGGATCAGTAAGCATTTTGCTATCAATTTAGAAAGTGGCCTTAATTAATTATACATTCATTGAAAACACATTTATTGTTTTGGCAAGTAATTATTGTCACTTGAATGAACTAAATTGATTTTCGAATTTACTTCAGTAATACATGTATATATGCAGAGATTTTTATCATTATCGAAAGAGACTAGTTTACAGATTTTGTGTTGGCATCCTTTTTAGAGTTCGTTTAAATTGATGTATTTGACGTTTATGAAGGTAGTCCCAATCGCTAATGGCAGATACTAATTTGGACATAATTTAGAAAGTTCATGCCTAAAATGATTCAATTTAAAAGCGCTTCTAACCCTTTCGGTAAAAATAGCATGGCAGAATCATTTTCCAATAATCATTAACATACAACTTATCTGAACTGTTTGGAGATTTAATCACTGTTATAATATTTTTTCACATTCCCAACGAAGAAAAAAAATCGTTGTTTGACCCGACAACATGTGAACGGGTCTCTTTGAAAGGCTGAACGATCTAAACTTTACAATCTAAACTTATTTAAAGGAAACCGCTAAACTGATAGTTCTACTTGTAATGCAGACAGAAAGTAAACCTAGGTCGAAAGAGAAGGTACAACACCTTTTTAATGAACACATGCTATTTTTTTAGGTTTAACAAATCAATGTTTTAGCAATGTTTTATACAAATCATATCGAACAAAAACAATGTATATTTGTTTTAATTGAGATAGACCTTTTTTTCTTTACACACTTACAGTTAATGTAGTTTAGAAAATCAGTTTGTTTTCTTCAAACGTTTTTACTATCATTGTCACTTGGGCTGTGCGGTCGGGCAAAGAGATATATTAAAGTTCAATGACTTTTGTATTCATCATACATTAGTTATACTGTTTTGGGGTTATCAAATAAACTAGCATAATCAAATTAATACGTGGCAATGGGTTCATACTCATAGATGTGTCCAAGCGAATATGTGTAGCAAGATTTCTACAATGAACGAAACCCGATTGTTGTTTTGATAAATATTCACCAAAATGTTTAATGTCAGGTTAAAATGAATATACCACTAGATCAAATTGCTTTATTTATAACCATTTTTATCTGGTTTCCGTGTCAATTCACCATCACATCTCAAATATTGAAGACTTTCACGAGGATATAGTGAACGTAAACTGATGGAGTTACTTCTTTATCTAATAATGACTGACAGTTAAAACATATCATATTCTGCTAGATGCACCAGTCACATGATCATTCTACCATGCTCAATTCGCAATGCCCCATTGCAATTTCTTTATTCATAAACGTACTTTAAAATTTATGTTTTGATTTCATTTGTGCATTGTGTAAACAAAAACATCTGGACAACTAGCTCATAGCGTACAAAAGAGTATCCTGTCGCTGTAAACAAATCTTGACGCAAAGGGTGATGATATATGGAAGTTTATTAAAATTAAGTATTCCTTTTTATAGTAAAATGCTAATTTCTAGTTAATTGACATTCGTAATAGGAAACATCTGACGTCGCATTTGGCTTAAATTTCCTTTCATAGGTATGAAATATCTTGTACACCTAGTGTACGCTTCATGGAAACCGTATTATAGCTGCGTATTAGGTAGCAGCAATAAAGCATAGTACAGATTTGTTTGACAAATTTGCTTGACTAGAACATTCGACCTATACTTCAACAAAATTTAAGGTCAATTGCGGAATATAAATAGAAAGTACTTTTCAACGTTGGAAAAATATTTAAACTCCGATTGAAAATGCAATACATTGTTTAAGATTAAGCACACAACAGGTGCCTTTTACAATACAGTTTTACTGTTATGAAATGAATACAATATTGAATTGTCACAAACTGTAAAAAAAATTGTTCAAAAGCAGATAAAAAGGATTCTACTACGATTTTTGAAAATATTCATATAAAGCCGGGTTCAAGAGGGTTTATCTTAAAATTAGTGTTTTGAGAAAATAAAAATTTAGGTTGTTATAACCTTTTTGTTTATAAACGGAATGTAACTAATATTTCATATCCTTTTTTAAATGTAAAAGGTTGATGACGTATGGAATCTAATTAGTATTTAATTTTATAGTGAAATACTAATTATTTGTGTATCAGCAAAACTATCTTAACAAAACATAATAAACGTTTAAAATCCCTCAAAACTCGTAGTTTGATACTGTGTTTTATGACCATTAACATTTCAACACCTCTTTCATGGCTAAATTTCTGATCAGCGAGATATGATTAATTCTTAAATGTTACACAACTTTGACAAGATTCGCAGTTTGACTCTAGACGCTGATAATCGCACTTGTTTAACTGTTTGTCACGGTCATGAAAAATCATCCCCTTTTTTAGATGGCCGTATCGGTCAAGGATTCTCACAACTGACTTCACGTGAACGTTTTATATCGGTCAGGGATGCTAAAACCATCACTTAAGTTTAGAATATCAGTAAGAAAGGATAAACCCTTACTTTAGGTCGTCAAATTGATCAAGGATAATCAGATCTTACTATATGTGGCCGTATCGGTCAGTGTTGACTAGCCAATTTTAATTCTACTGTCTGGGGTCAAGGATGACGAGCCTTTACTTTTCATGGCTACATATATCAGGATAATCACTCTTAACATTAGATAATTGTGTCGGTTAGGGATAATCACCGCATACTTAAAGGTCCTTCACGGTCAGGAAGAACCACCCCTTTTTTAGATAACCCGGATGATCAAAACATACTTTATGTGAACGTTTTATGTCTGTTAGGGATGCTTACCTCAGCTTTAAAAATAACCATCCCTTAGTTTACATATCGATCAGGGATAATCAAACTTTACTGAGGGTGTTTTTGTCGGTCAGGGATGACACTGCATGGGTCAGAGATCATCACCACTTATTTTTACTTTTCATAGCTGTATCAATCCGGGATAATTACCCTTAACGTTAGATAAAAGTTTTGGTTAGGCATGATCACCCCTTACTTTTATGACTGTATCGGTAAGGCATGCTCAGTCCTTAATTTTGGTTGCCAGCTTGACCAGAGATAATGATAATCATAGATATTATCATTAAATTGTTGTTCTTTTTCAATAAAAAGGTATTTCTGTTGAAGTGTGAAATAAGAGGGAAATCCCGTCAAACATTAAAGGATTTTTATATGGAAGGAAATATGTTTACATAACATATATTTTTGGAAAGCTGATAACATGTGACTTATTTAAATATCAAGTTCGTAAGCCGGTATTGCATTCCAAGTGCCACCCACTTTATTCAGCTTGTCTATGTCAAGATATCTCGGTTGTGATCATTATTCCTCGTTTCAAAGGTTGAAAACGACCTTTCTGAAGCTCGTAATGCTTTCATGATGTTAAAAGCAAATCTAATTAATATTGCATCCTCACACCCCCACCCCCACGGTAACAATATGCCGATTCACTTTAGTGGTATGACATTTGTAATTGAGCATCGCCTAGCGATGCTGTACCAACACCATTCAAAATATGCCCTGTGGGTCACTTATTTTACATTGACTTATGACATATATTGTTGTTCAAGTTGCAGCATTGAACTATTGACAAAATGTCCAGTTTGCATTTTTCAGTTTTACCTTGGATGGCCGTTGCCTTTCGTTAAATACTTGCATTTCATGAGTTAATCTTCAAACTTCGAAATAAATCGTTTCATGTTCGATTGAATTCAAGGAATATTTCGAAATCGATTTATACATAAAGGTAATAAAGCCTTTATTAGAGAAAAATAGTGCAAATTTTCCATTGAAATCTCGAAAAAGGGTAAAAAGAACCAAACAATTAATGAGAGATCGCAATTGTTTCATTGATAGGCCTTAAAGACCTAGTTTAAGCCTTTTATATGTGATCCGCCCCACCCCCCCCCCCCCGCAACTCCAAATCGGAGTTTCCTGCTGTGCAGTTTAGTAAGGTTTTTATTATAGAAAAGGACCCTAAATGGCCCTGAGCCAATACACAAATACACATAAAACTGGGCCCTACAGTGCAATTAGCAGAAGATGCACAGCAGGGGATTGTCATGCCAAACATTCCTTAAACTAGGTCTTAAGGGTTGAAACGACTAGCGGTAGGAATGGTATGTGGTTGACGTTTTCGGGTAGTATTGAAACGTGCTACATAATTGACTTGACTGGTCCATTCATACAAAATACCCCATATCATCTAAATACGTATGTCATATCATCAATTATAAGTCATTGAGTTTCTCCAAGTAGTGCATATCCGATTTGGGAAATGATTCAATCCATATTAAAAGTTTAAACCTTAGCTTCAACCAGGTTTGTCAAATTGATAAATGTATAAAAAATGGAAACTAAAACAAAGGGGAGATAAAATGCACACAAATTACTCCTACGGACCTCACATGTCATGTGTTTCTCAATATACTAACTAATCTAGACGAGTCCAGACTGACACTAGCGTGCGTAAATTTTCCCCAAAATATATCCAAAAATAAAAGCCAATGTAGTTTTGAAACAAATGATAAACAATATACATGTATACCTTTAAGAATGCGAAAATGAATTATTAGTTTCTATTTTATCATATAATTTAGAAATAATTACTCAAAATAAGATGCAGATTGTATGACATACAGCGTTCGTGCAATTTTCCATAAATGTTATTCTGTTTCGTTGTGATTTCGAGGTTGCCGCATCAATGGCTTCCTTAACCAGCGTAAATACTTTGCCTTCGTTTAAGCCGTTTTCTTATTCTAAAGCTAATTTTATAAAGTAATTGAATACGGTTTGGTTTTGTGTATATCTTTGCATTATTTAAGGTATAATTTACACATAGCATACATTTCAAGCATACATTACAGACAGATGCAATTCAATTAAAAACGCCTTGGTTAGAAAGGTCGTCTGTATCAATATTTATGCGAAAAGCTACAGAAACAAGATCAGTAGCAAAAAGTTTAAATATAAACCCTGGTCAATGGCACTGGGTAAACGTCAAATACATAAAATCACAAACAAGAAACATGGAAGAACAGCACACAACTCCACAAGCAGCACAGTGCAAACATACTATTTATAAAAAAAACTAGGTATGCTTATCAAGGATGGTTAGGTGCCGCCTTGGAACGGTCAGTAAAATGTAAATTTCATGGGGGTTTTAACCAGTTAAGTGCACAAACCTCACTCTTATCCCAACAATCCAAAATAAAGATAAAACGTAAAATAAAAATCTTATCATAGTATACTGGATTTATGACAATGATATTAAGGACACTTGTTTTTCAAACTGTTATGTTTTACCCTGTTGAGAGGCTCAAATCTTGATTCAAAATAAACTGAAAGAGACCAAACATGTACAAATACCACGAAAAGACCAAATAATGCTGTTAAACAAGATTGCTTACATGACCCGAAACATGAGAAAGCGCTTTTTATACTAAAATTAAAGTAGCTCAAAGATAGGTTTGTTTTATATTCATATCCAATTAAACAGTTTAAAGAAGATGATAGCAGAAAAAAGGAGACTTTATTACATTTACGCCTTGGTATCTTATTCATTCTGACTTTTAAAGGAGGTAATAGTAGAGTGATTTTATGCTTCGGTATTACACTTTATGCCATACATTGTGTTCTAGTAGGTATATATATTATACGTTTTGAAAGACATGACAGTAAAGTCATAAAACGTCACATTGTCATACTTTCTTAAGTGACAGAATAACACAAGCTAATGAACGTAAACTTAAGGGAAACATCCAGTTGTCAAACAATTTACGATGACCCTGTTTATTGGAATTGTCCAAACCCAACAGGCAATCAACTTAAGACACAGAACGTAAAACAACACAGACAACCCACACATGCATCGATGATATATATTACATACATAAGTAAATACTACTGTATGATACTTTCCGCCATGACAGTATGTCCAATCGGTCTTTATGCTTCTAAGGAGCTCATAATAGAGAGATAAACCTTCTGCCCATTCCATATTCTGTCGTGACAGAATGAGGGCATCAAATGTTATTATCAGTCATGGGTGAAAATAGAGACCTAAGTACTTGTAACACATTAACCTTTTCCTTTAAGCATATTCATCATAAGATACCTTAGTGGCAATTAAAAGATATTAAGTAAAATCGTATTGATTAAGAATGGACATAACGTACCCATTTATACCCGTAATATCGAAGATTATTCAATTCAAATAACGCCTACAAAAAATACATTTGGTTCGGGTAACCCGACCCTACCTACGGAATAGGCTCCGACCCTACCGTTTTTATAGTCGATTTGAAAAAAATAAAATAAAAAATAATAAAAAATAATAATAAAAAATTGAAAAAAAATGCTTTTCAATATGTAGTTTAAAACCTTAAATGCATATACAGAAGATAACTTTAACACCTTTTCCAATGATAAAAATTACATTCTAATAGTATATATATAAAAAAAGCCTACCTACCCTACCTATTTTTGAAAAGGATGTTACCCTAACCAAACAATTTATTTTTTTAGGCCTAAACTTAATTATATTTAGGTATTGTATCATATCTGCCTTTGTGCGTTTGTTCAATAAATATAACATATATATAATAGGATCGTGCGTAAAACCATACTGTATTGTGAACTTATCAAGGCATGCAAGTTATGCATAAACACATTCAAACAAAACAATGGAAGTGGCTACAATTAATAACAGCAAGTTCCAGCCAATATTATAATGTTGCAATAAAATACGGTAGGATTTCAACGAGGTATGATTAATAACATATTTTCACACTACGTATTTGATGTTTTGGATACAAACCTTCTTTACAAAATGCTAATATCTTTAGTTTTAATATTTTCATCTTTTGCAACTTGATTATTGTTATTTAACTATGCTTGTAAGGATGTTATAATCAATAATTTATATCAACTTCTTTATGGTGAAAGTTCATGTCAAAGTTTATGTGGAGCTATGCAGCCATACTCGAGTGTGCTCTTGTGTGTTATGACCATATCTGATATTTTGACGTTATATGTTTTAAAATAAATAAGTTATTATGACTTCCATTTTGAAAGGAACATTAACATTGAAGGAGTGCTATTGCAGACATTGTTTGTATAACGGAAGCATTTCTTTGTTTTGAGAGTGGATACTTAGTTGGAATCATATATACATCCTGTGTGGCAGTTGTATATAGCGTAAATCTTTTCTGTGAGGCCTAATGAAAATGTTAAGGAGATTTGGAATCTATTGTTCAAGTGTGGTCTAGTAAAAAGTACAAGTCCGTATTCATTTGTCCGGTGATGATTGATTGAAGTATAATAATAAGTTTAGAGATAATACATCATTATACAATTTATAATAATAATATTTAAATAATAATAATAATAATAATAATAATAATAATGATAATAATAATAATAATAATAATAATAAATAACAATAATACTAATATAATAATAATAATAATAATAATAATAATAATAATAATAATAATAATAATAATAATAATAATAATAATAATAATAATAATTATACATTTAGCTTTCATAGATATGAAGGTACACGAACCATTGTTGAGAATAGCAATACACTTTGTCTACAGATGCTTAACTATTTTGAAAGTACATTTCAATTTCGATCATCTTTCTGTTTGCAAATGTATATCTGATCATATCATTATTACATTATCACATGCATCTATCATGACATATTTGTTTTCGTTTATTTTCTGAACACATGCATTTAAAATATAATTAATATATGTACGTCGATCAGAAAAAAAAGAGCTATATATATATCAGAAAATGATCTGGAAACAGTTTTGCACACGATTTGCAGCGATTGAAACAGAGGTTCGATATAGTATTATTATCAAACCTCTGATGAATGAGAATAGGTCAAAAGAGTCAGGGTAAACATTAATAACAAGTATAAAAATTTACAACGTTTTGTGAGTTCTTGCCAAACAAAGAGAGATATGGCTTTCAAATTAGTAATATGATACTCTTAGCAAAATACTTTTTATTTTAAATAGAAATGAGAAGGGATGGTACCAACATATGGCATTGTGTCCAATAAAGTTTTGTTAACGACTAAACATATAAAAAACGAAAGAAACAGTAAACAGAATATAACAATACATTTAATTGGAGATGACAATAATTAAGATATAAAAATATTATTTTAAAAGCGATACTCTTTTAAACATAAGCTTGTTTTAGGCTGGTTAAAATTAAATTGGTTATTTATCTGTTATTAGGAGTTGGAGTTTTTCATTTAAGTTAGCATGCTTTCCATGATAAAATGACAAATATAACAATACATTTAATTGGAGATGACAATAACCGCTATCGTTAAAGATGCACTCCTTCTCCCAAATAAGATTTACCGCAATTAATCTACATGTTTTGATATACTCAAAAGGAGCCGAAAGTGGATCACAGTAAATCTTTTAGCATTCACCAATCATTTAATATGTTTGCGTTTTCAGCTATTAAATACACTGTTACAATCTTGTTATCAGTAATTAATATTTTCCATAAATGCATTATTTAGTGAGTAAATAAAGGTTTATCACTCAAAATATATGTTTGTTTAACTTGTGTGTGTATTGATTTTGAATAAGAGTGCCACTTTAAATTAAAAAATAGTGATGTATGAACCTTTTTATATGCCATGTTTTATGTCATACGAAGCAAAACGTTAAGTTGCAAACATTGATACTTATTTGTCTAAATGTCAGTAAGAATAGAAACCAGGCACATTAACCTAGAAGTAGGGTTATGCAACTGGATATTAGATACATAAAAATACACGTATGTTTCTATTTTAATAATTGCCCTCACCCTTGCTTTCATCAAGTATCGGATCACTAATGCAAAACACCTAATATTTCAAACACACTTAATACAAGTTTGTTTTCCACTTGCATGGAATATTTCGTATCCTGCTATACTTTTAAACACATACTGAAATTGACCTGGGCTGTTTTCAAACTTCCTTCTAGTGAATGCAGAACTAATGGTTATTATAGGGTAAAGATTAATTTATACACTCAGATGCGTGCAGACCGTTTTTTATTATCGTTTAATTTATGCATAAGGAAAAGTATACAATTACAAAACGAATACATAATTATCTGCTTGTGACCGCTGTCGGCCGTCCCGTAACCATATATTATTGTGGTTATATCATTTAAAAATATCAATTCATGGTTTTGGCGTCATTAGAAAAGGTTTAGTATCAAGGCAGGATATAAATAAAATATATTTATGAGGAAATTTAAAACACGACTGTTTTCTGTTTAGCAGTAACAACACAAGGAGCTCAGTTTCATATATGAACATTGTACATTTTCCTGTTTTTATAGTAATGAAATAACATTATAAACTTCAAAAACGAAGCTTCATCATTTGACTGTTATATTAAGTTGCATGCAATATTCTTTATTAGGTCATATTCAAATTACAACTACTGACTTAAAGCAAGGCAACCAGATTGAATGTAGATGTTTTTTTTTATTTCCTCTTTAAATTGAAGAGCATGAACATTATTTTATATACTACGATGCAATTTCTGTCTCATAAAGCATACTGGTATAAAATAAACTACTACCCAATTGTGGTATATTTGCAAAGCTGAACTAAAGACTAAAATGCCTAGGTCCAATGCAATATTCCATATCTCTGAATTCAACCAACTTCCTATGCGAGCAATGCCGTGCGGAATATTACATATCGCATATGTAGAATTCAACAGTCTGACTATATGACCAAGTGTTGAAGGCAATATTCGATATCTTGTACTTTTTCAGAATTCTAATGATTAAAGATACGACCAAGGCCGTTGGCAAAATTTATTATATCGTATGCTGAATTTCTTATTACAACTCTAAGACCAAGGTCGTATGAAATATTTCTTTGATCGTACGCAGAGTTACCATAGTGTATATTACATTGAAGAATACAATTAATTACAAGACGATTGTTAATGGTAGGCATCAAAGACGCGGCTGAATGGGTTTTATTGAATATTAATATATATCTATTGATGTTCATGAAACATTTTGATTAAGTTTCATGAATATTAGACCAGACATAATGCCTCTTGTGTGTTCCAGATTGGACCTAGGCACATAGTTTTTGACCCCATGTGACTAACTTTTACAAGCGGTCGATCATTAAGTCATGTGACAATAAATACAATTGATAACATTCCGAACAAACACGGACATAGCCGAACTATGACGGTTAAATCAACTTTCTAGATCGTAGTTACTCGGTCGTCTCCGGCATGCGTAAATTATTTAGACTGGTACCTTGCATTATCACTGATAAAATTATTGGTGTCGGGTCGATTCGGCCGAGATATCATTTCGTCCTGATCCTTTTCGGCCTCCTTTATTCATAAATGTTTGTTATAAATCGTGTGAATTACGCTTTGAACTTTCATTTTATATCAGTTAAATTTAAATTGTGTTAATTTTGTTATTGCGAGTTAAATTTGTTAGTAAAATCGTGTGAATTAAGCTTTGTACTTCCATTTTATATCACTTAAGTTCTAGATAGTCAATTAATGGCGTGTTAAGGCACTTATATTTGTTATCAAATGCATAACTTAAACTATTATTCACAATATGCCCGTAAATTCTCACATGCTTATTTACTACCACAGCGTGTATATAAATCATTTTCACAGAAAGTAAATTTCTAAAATAACGAACTGGTATGACCGGCGACCAGTCAATACAAAAAGGCTGTCAGATTTTTCAACCCAAAGATTTTTCAACCCCTTTGTCATTTGTGAAATCAAAGAGTTTTCAACCCCTTTGTCGTTTCAACCCCTAAAAGTGCTAAGACTTTTAACTCCACCTAAAACAGGGACTTTTCAGCCCCTTAATTTCTCACCTTTTAAGAGAAAAAACTACACACAGAAAATAATTTATTTTGAAATTTCTTTTAAAAATCAAGAAAATATTACAGACAGAAAATATGTAAAACATACAATATATGCATACTTGAAACACATGATAAAACAATAATTTATTAAATATTTACATAGAAATAAATATAAAAAAATGCTCGACTGTCCATTTAGCTATTTAGTCGCTTAGCCATAAATCTTTCTATCTCCCTGAGGAAGAATGGAATGAAGGCCGCACATCCATTAATGGGCAACATGTGTGACTTGGTCATAAATTCCTAAGGGATTAAGGGCGTTCATAACACCTTTAATTAAGATTATAGTAACTTGAAAGTGACAGTTAATTAAGGTTGTAATACCCTGATGGCCATCATTCTAAACCGATGAGCAGCTTGATAAATTTTGTGTATGATTTTTTCGGATATAAAACCAAACAAAAAATATTTTTAATTTATCTATACCCCCAAATCTCAGAATTTTTAGATAATACATTATGAAGAACTAAAATCAAACTGTACTGAAATGGCAATATGGTACTACAAAAACAATGTTTCGACTGTTGACCTTTTTTAAAGGCAATGAAAGTTTTATAAATGTTCAAGCTGATGCTTTTATTGGCATTGTACAGGCAAAATAAGGAGAATGTTCCGTAAATCCTTCTTTGCATTCATTTTCTTTTGCAATTATTCAAATGTGTTACTTAAAAACAAAAGTATGTTCATAACTTTGTACATAATATATGTGAGTTATCGTATGTGTAATATCCTTTAGAATAATACAACAATTGCTGGGCTAACTAGGCATCAAAATCTTACTTTACTGTACCATTGTTAATGTTCGGGATAGTTAAGCATATCGAAAACCAGTAACCATCAAGTACTTAGTAAATCAAGGTTAAGAATTTGTAAATTTCATCCAATACTTTGAAGAAAAGTGTAACAAATTGGACAAACAAGTCTTTAATTGTATTTCAATAAAAAAATGTTAAGTTTCTTGCAAAAAACAATGAAAAAGACAACACATGGCTGACAAAAATAATAGCGGTTGAAAAGTCTTTGATATAAGGGTTGAAAAGTCTTCAATATGGCTATTAAAATATTTCAACTAGGGGTTGAAAAGTCTTTGATTTAGGGGTTTAAAAGTCCAAACAGATAGAGATTGAAAAGTCTTTAAAATAGGGTTAGAAAAGTCTTTGATATAAGGGTTGAAAAGTTTTCAATATGGCTATATGGCTATTAAAATATTTCAACTAGGGGTTGGAAAGTCTTTGATGAAGGGGGTTGAAAAGTCTTCGTTTTGAGAAGGGGTTGAAATGTCTTGGGGTTGAAAAGACCTGCTCCCCAAAACAAAAACGCAAAGAATAACTTTTTTTGTTTCCTGTTTTAAACATTAGACTTATTCGTTTTATATGACGTTTTAGAAGATTTACACGCATCAAAACGGTTATTGACGACACATTTTAAGTAAAGTTGAATAAGAGTTGATATCATTAATCATAGCTAAAATTTATCCGTATGCACTTCCCCATTGACAATTTCAAACATGTATCCCTATAGACGCGGCCTCCAGGGCGCGTCTAATAACCAGCTGACTTATAAATCCAGTTTTGATAATAAGTTTCCAAACTTTCTCAGCCTCAATATTGGAGGAATATCTCTTTTTATATATGTCTGCTTTAATGTTTAATTTGCTTTATATAGCAGGTACATGTAACAAACCCATTATCACAGAAAAGAAACTCGATTGTTAATAGAATGAAAACTTTCCGAGCTAAATGCATTTTATATCCTTTACATCTTTAATCAATAACTCGACAAAAAATTAAGATTCTCTGAACTTCAAATAAAAAAATACTTCTATTAAGAAATATAATACCAAAGATGTTTTTGTAAAAAACAACAACTGTGGAAATAACAAAGTGAAAAAATAAAATCAAAATTGAAAACTTAGTTTGTAAGTTTTTAAAATTAATAAATGTGTTTGTGTGTTTGTTACATCACAGATATTAATTTGAAAAGGAATCGTAAAGAACAAAGTGACGTTTTCATGTTTTGATGTGTCGTGCCTCATCAGCAGGTTAACATTGTTTTTACCTTTTTCGAAAAAGATCTTTAAATTGACTTTACGCAATGTTATCAGTTTGTTTTGTAATCATACTTTTGGTTAAAATTTGTTTGTGTTGTTTATGTTAATACCTCAACCGGACGTATTTTTGCAAACAACGTCACAAGTATCGACAGTTGCGTTTCATCTTCAAAAGAAGCTGATATGCGTTTCGTAAGGTTTTTATTGTACCCATACAATAAGGATAAAACCATAAGCATTTATACCACACCTTTAGATAAAATGTATTAAATAGATATAAGTTAGAACAGTTCTGAAAGTAAATTTCCTATATTTCTACGTTATATGTATATTTTACTCTACTTCTCTAGTTCACGCCGTTTTTGTTTGAAAAATGAACTGTTGCCATGCAATGCAAAGAAGGTTTATCATAGCCGATGTGTTAATAATTATTAATAAGTATCTTTAATGTAAGTCAAGTTAGCGGCCTAGCGGCCTAGCGGCCTAGCTGCGTGAAGTTAGCGGCCTAGCGGCGTGAAGTTAGCGGCCTGGCGACCTAGCGGCGTAAAGTTGGCGGCCTAGCGGCCTAATTTTGTTTTCTATTTCACAGCAATTGTTAATGCGTTTTTATGGGAAAAGATGATTAAACAAAGTTTTTTTTATTAATACATTAACATAGCGGCATTAAATTGTTTTCTATTCAGTGCACTCTTCTATACGTCTTCTGCTAAAACAATGATAAATGAACTGTTTAAATGCACAAAATATCCATCTAAAGCGATTATAAACATTTTTAAAAAAAGGTCGATCAAGCACTTCAGCGGCTTAGCGGCCTAGCGGCGTGAAGTTAGCGGTCTGGCGGCCTGGCGGCCTTGCGGCCTAAAATGGTATCCCATTTCAAAGTATGTATACATGTGTTTTCTTCTTAAACAATAATATATGTACTGTTTTTATGCACAAATAATCACTCTGAAGCAATTATCAACTTTTTTTCTTCAAAAAAAGTCGATCAAGCAGTCAGCTATTTCAAAGTATGTAAACATGTGTTTTTTTTAAACAATGATATATTTACTGTTTTTATTCACAAACTATCACTCTAAAGCAATTATCAACATTTTTTTCAAAAAAGTCGATCAAGCACTTAAGCGGCCTAGCGGCGTGAAGTTAGCGGCCTGGCGGCCTAGCGGCCTAAAATGGTTTCCTATTTCAAAGCATTCAATATGCCTTTTCTTTTAAAACAATGATATATTAACTGTTTTAACGCACAAATTATCATTGTGAAGCGATTATAAACATTTTTTTGCAAAAATGTCGATCAAGCACTTAATCGGCCTAGCGGCATCGCGGCCTAGTATACATGTCTTTTCTTCTTTTTCTTCCATAATATGTTTACTGTTTTTATGCACAAAGTATCACTCTGAAGCGATTATCAACATTTTTTTTCAAAAAGGTCGATCAAGGAGTCAGCTATTTCAAAGTATGTAAACATGATATATTTGCGCCGGTCCCTGGGAATTTGCGCCAACGGGGTTTGACTGTATGTGCATTTCAAAACGGAAGCGTTTATAGCCTCATTATTCACGAATACCTAAAGACTTTCAGAACGTTGAAGTTTAATCGAACATTTTTGATAATTATGAAATTCCAAAACACTACCAACACAACATTACTTGACTTTGTAAAATAAGAAAAAACTTACATATCATAGAATTCTCCAAATCAATATATTTGATAGTTCACTGTCCATTATTTCAAATAACTCAGATACTTCCTTGTGAATTCAACTACACACCCCAAGCACAGCTGGGACAATATAGTATTATCGTGGTTCAGACTGCATCCTTTTCAATTTTGAAATCCATGGGTTAAGTTACAAACTATAAAATGAAGCGTTTCATGTTTCATGTTGCTAAGCAGTAGCCCTTTGAAAATTAAGGATGGGTTTATACCAAAAACCATGCATTATTCGACAGATACGCTTTTTGGACTTGTACAATTCGTTTTCATTCTATTTTGAAATCGACATTTCAGAAAGCAATAAGTCAAAAACGTCACGATGCTATACCTGAACTAACGTTAGAAATTTGTTTACAAGAACGACCATGCCATTGCGCATTTTGCATTCTTAATTTGATGTCTGACACATATCGCCAGAACAAAAACAATTATTTAAGTTACACGGATAGTGTATAAATATTCAAACTAGCTTAATTTAAACTAATTTAATCTCTGGATCTTAATGGAACATAAATGAAGAAACGTTGGATGAATCATTTACGTATTATTTTTCAGGCCGTTTAAATATGTTATTATGATGCAGTCGAAATACGTTGGGACAAAACCGTGGTTGCTTTGGAAATATGAGGAAAGTAATTGTCATAAATCTTTAACGAGATGGTGCGCCAATGGAAAGAAGTTTACTAGTAACAAACAAAAATATTGAATTTCTTTTGAAATAGTTGACGTGACGCGGCCTGTCAATCAGCGCAGCAGCTTAATAACCGTTTGACCAATCAGCGTCCAGGTTCGTCAGGGCTTCTTAAGTTGATGCTGCTATCCGCTTTGACCTTCGACTATGCAATATTAATTATTGTTTTGAACGTTAATTTCGCTCCGTATCTTTCTTGTTAATTGGACGAATAATAACGGTGAACAGATGCTAATGTGTTTTTGCGACTCCCACAACTCGTACAATAATGAGGTCGCCGCTGTGTTGATCTAATTTAAACCTAATAACATCATAACTTTAGGCCGTTTTTAACCTTATTAGCAAAATCGCTATTTTTGCTTAAATCGTGTTTTAGGGCGAGTAACCATGTTTGGTATAAGTAAATAACGATTGCTTTCTTGACACTGATTAAATACGAAAATTACCGGGTATTTTAATTGCATTTTGTCATCATACCGATACTGAAAATAAGAATATTGCCTCTATAGGTTAATATTCGTAGTTAATAACTTTATTACAGTAACTTCCTATACTAATTTGGAGTTTTTATTCGATACCTCGATATTCGATATATTGATTGTGAATTATTTGTTTGAGACAAGTTCAATTGATTTCATTGAAGCTTTTCCCAAATGGCACTTGATTTCAAGGGAGCAAGATGTTCCGTTATCACAAACTTCCAATCAAAGCTGGGTCCAATTCAAAGGAACCTGGGATTGGCAATAAATCCACAGTCATGTACATTAAGTTTGTGTTCTTCTGATGAATGCTCTTCGCCACATTTTCATTATAAATACCATATGATGTTGATGCTGCTATAAACTGCTTTGTCGACTTTAGGCTGTACCAAACTTTATCCGTAATCGAGGACATTCTTTTCATAAGGTGCCAAACATATGATGATCTGTTTCCACCGTTAAACCAGACAAAGTTCACAGTATGCTTGACCATGGGTCTTCGTCTATTTGATAAGATTCTTTTAATGTCACAATACCTGCACTGAATTTTAGGTGGTAGTCACTATGACAATGTTGCTGATCTCTGGTTCATTGGGAAAGGCCAGGTCACCACATTTTATTATTAATTTACTTTAATTTTACTTTTTTGCGGTGGGGGCACTGGGAAACTCAATATACTGTATCAGTTATGCCTGTAAAGACGTGACGTTTCATTGTATGCAAAAGTAATTAAGAAAAATGTATTAAATTGTGCTAAAAATCTATACTTTTTGCAACTATTTTTCAGATGCATTTCCGTTGAGATATTTGCCTTGGTATCAGAAATTGATCAACAGAAGGGATCTGTGAGAAATTTATGCGAATAAAAAGGCCCTAGAACAAAGACTAGTTGAGCAGAGACTGCAATTGTTCATTTGAGACGGGAATGTGCAGTTATAAAGGAGAAACCTCAAGAAAAAATCAAGGCATGGACTTACGTTCTCATTTTTAAATGTTCAGTATTGTCCAATAAAAGACAACTTTCAGTGTGTGTTTATGTTTATCAGTTTATGTCATTTTTTTACATTTCAATTTGGTAAAGTTACTTAAACGGTGATTATTTTAAGAGTGCATGTTGACCGAGCAATATCTAGAGCAAAGAAGTTCAACATGTTTGACAACATACTAGAGATCTGTTAATTTCCAGTGGTTAATCAAATCTGTTTTAAATGTTGTTTCTTAAAGGCGCCAATATTGGTTGATAGGTTTAATGCATGTCAATGTTCAACTTATTTGACTTAAATGATCAAAAGGGATTTGATTTAGATACAGATAAACATATTAGCGATATTTTGGCGTTTTTTGAACTCGGTAACATGTGGCTAAGTAGCTATTAATTTTTTTTATAAAGGTTATTGTTTTTAATCCGTATCCTAACCGTATGCTTTTTGGGGTTTTATTCATTTAAGACAAATGAGTTAACATTAAAAAATCATTATTATTTTAACATTAACCTATATTGCGCGCTTTAACAGCTTTTATTCATATTCTTCAAGACAAAAACTGAACTGATGTTATCGAGTAGAGACAGCATTTCCTTCACCGATGTGAAGGTCACAGTTTGGTACGGTTTGGGTGAAAAGTACCCTAGTGGTGCACCTATCCTAGCAGACAAATGTTAGGTCTTAGCATTTTAAGTGTCTCCAGTACTGTGTCCCCGTACTGTGTCCCAGAACTGTGTCCCAGTACTGTTATCTAGCAAATGTAGAATTAAAATCATACAAATTAAAACGCTAGACTTAAGACCCGAATAAAACCATGTCCGAATAAATGAGCATGCGCATCTAAAGTATATTGCAGATCAGACTCGTTCAACGAATATGATTCAATATCATTTTGAACATTATAAAATCTATACGTCAGTTCATTAGGATTGAATAGTCACAATACCCCGCTTTACAAGAACAGTATAGCATGCGGCTTCCCATTCTTTCTCAGTGCTGGTGTGTTAAAAAATCGACCGATGCAAAGGGTTTTTTTTTGCACACTTTCTGCCTTAGAGTTGGCAAATAAGACAGATACACGAAACCATTTGGTAAACACCTAAAACTTCGCGAGGCCGCCATATTGGTTTTTGCGTGTCGGAGGTCGTCCTTTTGCGTGGTGACTTGACGACTGAGTGTAACAACTCGGGGAATACCGTCGTGTCAATTATTTCAGAAGGTCCAAAATCAAGCGATGAGGGTCACAGTAGATTTCATATCAAAAGTTAAAGCAATCCGTGCTTTTGATTTAATGGGAAAACATGCATGCACAATGATTGCTTGTTTTAAGTCAACTTATCTATAAAGTTACACAGAAAATAACTTACTTAACTCAGCCTAATATGGATTTCAACTTCTATATGTAAACACCAATAACCAAATTGCAGCGTCACCTAAATGCATGAACTCAATATTAGTTATTTTTTCTATATGCAGTTATTGAGTTCTTGCACTAGGTTAAAAAGGTATTTCAGTGTAACTTAAGCATTTAAATGGAGCTCATTTTCATTGAAAGAATTTACGCGTAGGATGATACAACAAAAGAACAAGCATAGAGTTTCATTTAACAGCAATGAATATGACACTTAAGTGTTAAAGTATGTGATTAAATACGTAAAATAGATTTGATGAATCTGATTTTCCTTAAGCGTCCTTGACAAAATGAAACTGACACAATTAACAGCATATATTTTGTTTTTGAATGTAAACTCTATACTTATATAAGAAAAACAAACATAGGTAAGAGTAACTATATACGACCAAATGTTATGAAATTTGGATTTGTATTCATCTATTAAAGTGTAATCAAAGACCGAAAACTAGCGAAGTTTGTTTATTTTTAAAGCTATAGAATTAAGGAAAATATATTTTAATTATTACGGATAAATATTGACAATATCTCCTCACGCTTTTGTTTGTTTTGTTGCTTTTTATGTAGAGTTTGATATTATCAAGTTAAAATGATTGAATTCTTATTCTCTAACTTGATACTGTATTACTACTGACTATGAAAAATCACATATATGTTTTACTGCTCGTGTGTGCATGGGCATATTGCCTCATGTATTTGAAATAAATTCTAAACTCTATATTTATAAAACAGCTGCTCTGTGTATAAAGACGAGGTGATAATAAAATATAATTCTTTCTTAAAAACAACAAAAATTCAAAACTTCATTTGAGAACTACCAATTTATTATTATCATTTTAAAGGTCATGCACTTTTCAAGAGTCTCTTTTCGTCAAAATAAATGCACCATTGTATTATTATCATTTTAAAGGTCATGCACTTTTCAAGAGTCTCTTTTCGTCAAAATAAATGCAAAATCAATAATTGGTTTGATCACACTAAAACAGTGCAAAATAGTTCCTAGTATACCTCCTAAATAAGATTTGCAACATACTTTTACAACGACTCATCATAAATGAAGAAATATTAATTAAACCATTTAATTATATTCGTAAATGCTTGGAACTTAAAAAGAGTAACTCTAACAACTATTGCTAAAGTATGAATGATAAACATTTTTCAGCTTTAACTCAACAAAATGAATGTCAACACATGTTTTCAACTGATTGTGTCTGTAAATAGATAACAATTCCAACTGATGCCAGTCGTTGCGCTACAGGCTGGGTTCGAAGACAGATCCTATGCCATAACTTCTATCTGTGAAATAATCAGGTCATAATTATGATATCAGCGCGTTAACAATTATTTAAGTGACACTCATTCAAATTCAATACATACACCTGTATAACAAAAATCAATTGACTAATAAACCTTTAACAACTTACTATAATATATTTATATATATATTTTATATAATTCATCTATGGAAAATATTAATTAATGATAACAAGATTGTAACCGTGTATTTAATAGCAGAAAGGGCAAAATATTAATAAAATTGTGAATGCCAAAAGATTTACTGTGGTTTATCTTCTTCCAGGCCAATCCTTTTTTAATTAATGTGTATATCATTGTTTATGAATATTCTCTGCAAATAAAATACGTTTAAACCAAACAAAGTCTAACTTGCTATCAGTTCATGATTTATGCAACCAAAACAAAAACAAATGTGCGGATTCAATATCAAAAAACAAAAAGTATACAATAACATAGTAAAGAAATCTTCAAAATTATCATAGATGATTTTTATATACAGTTGATTATATCGTAAATAAAAAATATTTGCCAAATTCTACTATTTACATGTATATACATAAACTCTCGTGTCCGGAAGCGGTCGACTATTTCCATAAACACTCTGACACCGGACCATGCTACCATTTGTGACACATTTATCATAACATGTAATGAGGTAGTATAAATGTTTGGAGACAATTAAGTCACGTTTGAGCATTCAATTTTAAGCCTTAATAACCGCTTCTTAAATTATTATTGTTGTGCAAAACCTCGAAGAGGTTTTTGAAAGTGCGAAAAAGGCGTTTTATTATCGGTTTTATTCGCTCATGACCAATAATAAATGAGTTTAGACGTATAGACAGTAGCAGGGAAACAACTGGATTTCCGTACGTGACTATTCGAATGATCGAAATAGTTCGTGAAGAGTTGCATCCTATATTAGTTCATTTTATCCGAAACATGTACATATCCGAACGCCTACAGTAAAATTCATGTCAATATCTCTTGAAGATTGTCGTTTTACAAAACTCTGCATTCGATGAATCAATTGCAAATGATAAAATATGTAAACGCTTCCAAAATAATGTACCAACTTAGCTACTATTTTGCAGCGTTTCTACTTTCCATTACCCATTGGCAACCGGATATAGTGGGGAGATTATTCCATGTCAATAATTAACCCAAAGATATATTACCGAAATTTCTTTCGGCTGTAGCATTTACATGAATTGTGACCCAACTTGATTTGTAAAAAAGCGACAGTATTAAACGCTTTACATATACCATCTATAACAATGAAATGACGAAATAGTACAGGCATCCAAAATTAGTTCATTCAGAAATAGAATAAAACCACAATAATTGTAAAATGGCTCTGGTGGGTTCAAGCTACAGGATTTAGAAAAAAGTAAACAAAAAATAATACGCAATGTGTAACAACCTCAAAAAGGAATGAGGTGACAATTAAACTCAGGTACTGTAGGCACTGTAGGTTTATGCGAAGTGAACAGGAAGAAACTAAAACGTTTTTTTTTTTTATATGGATTTTTGACATGCGACATAATGTGAAAAGCCATCACCAATTGTGTGTTATTGTTTGTGTCGTTATGAAAATGTGATTACTTCTGCGAACATTACACTGCAAACAGTATCAATTTGAATGAATAATAGATTTTAACAAACAAAGTGAAATTTGGAATTGTCTAATCGGACAGTATAAAGCATATAATATATAATTGCACGGTATTCGGGAGTTTGCATACTGCTAAACGTCATGGAGTAACATAACAAAATGAAATCCATGAATCACTTACATCATTATTAACACAAAACTGTGTATATATACTGTTGCAACATATAACAAAGTTATCTCACAAAACGTCGTAATAATAATTATTGTTCATAATAAGCGAAGTATATATAAAAACGTATTATGAAGATGTTTAATTTATTTATATCATTTTTATTTACTTACCTGTTACGAGCCTTTCTTGTTGTTCCTCTGAGTTTACTCCGGGGTTGTGTAGAATTAAATTCTTATTTTTCATCAGAATTTTACACTCCAGATGGTTCATTTTTCATGAACCAGTTATCTTAAGATGTTCATTTCAGTTTCAAAATAGCATTGGCGTTTTTTGGTTGCCGTTTCTTACAAGAGGTACAAAAATTAAAATAAACATAATATGTTTACGTTGTATACTGTATTTACCCCCACAATAAGATATTCCGATATAAACATAAATATATATATACCGGTATGCATGTACATGTACTGTATTGGTCACTCGACGGAGTGCAGTGTAAGCAATGCCTGTTAACAGATCACTTGAGTGTCACCCCTTCCTTGTCCCATTCAAGTGATCACTTCAGTATCCCTTACGTGTGAATGTGGTTGGAGTGTGAGTGAGAGTAGTTGTTCTGAATTCGGCCTAAAGTGTTTATGGGAACATACTAGACTGCAGAAGGAGCATTGAAGAACTGGATTAAAGCTGCATGCAGTGTGACAAAATACATCCGACAACCAACTTGGGACAGGTGGACACCGTCATAAGAGTAGAATCAAGGCATACTGCGATCTATATGAGAGACGATTTTCCGACCATTATAACCGCTACAAACAGCCTGTCGGCCCAAACGATTTGCACGCTTACTCTTTAGATCCATTGGCTTCGCGGATGCATTATCCATCTCCTCCAATATAGCCTTGGGAGGATATCGAACAAAACTTCAGGTGTAGTAGGGAAAGCGCTACGTATAATTTTTAATCTGAAAAGATATGCGCTTAAAATTCACCTGGCTCCAAAGATGACAGATCATGCCGCCTAAATTGATTACAATGATGCGCGGTCATTTGCTTAACATGGTCTGAAGTGAGTCCAGTGAGTCGCCAATCATCCAAATATCTAAAATGACATATTTTAATTAGATAAGTTCGTTGTAGGATGCATGTTTTATAAGAGTCGGAGGTCCACCTCCCAATCCGTTGTATCTCACTATTGTAAAAACCGTCTAATGCTAACTGTGTGGCTCGACCATTGCGGAAATAATGAGATTTGAAATAAGCATATTATAAATGCACAATAGTGATATTAGTGGTCTCCCGTTCTGGTGGAGGAACAAGAAACCACATGGGTGTACCTAAAAATAACCAAGCATCGACTGAATTGGACAAAGGTTGGCTCTTTCATCCGGGTTCCTCATGGTCATATGGTATATGCCTTGACAGTAATCAATGGTATTGGTTACGGTCAGGTCTTACACCTGAATAGGTCTCCACTGTCGGCTTCAAATACGAGATCGCTCCTGCAAAGTGGATCTCGTGAAGTACCTGATAACACAAGCTCGCTTAATGTAAATAAACCAAAATAAGCCAAGACATGCACTTTCCTTAGTAAGGTTTTCTCAAAATGCGGAAAACAAACAAATTCTGAATGCACTCTTAATTATTGAAATGCATTGCTCCTTGCCCCATGTCTTGTATCATTTGAATGGCCTTGTCAAAATTTGTGTACTGGACTTGGTGCTTAAAGCTGAGTCAGTAAAATCGTTTACAGATTTACCGATAGGATAAGACAGGTGGTGTATCATTCTTAAGTCTCCTTGGGTCTTCTTAGGAACCAGTACGATAGATGACACTTGATGATTCGGAATTTGATTTGAAAAAAACGTGCCTGCTACGCGACCTGCAGTTACTTCTTTCGGTTTTTTTTTCTTAAAGAATGTCTTCTTGGCGTGCAGCACATTCTGTTATGGTATTCTTGTACCCTAATAGTTTCCGTGCTGGAGGCCTTGCGCAGAAAAAATGTCCATAATCACCATTTTGGCATCTGCCCATTTCTGTATGCTAGTCACTTTTTCCATCCATGGCCTCACTTTCGACTGTAGGAGCACTTGCTCATTCAACCGTATAACATCGTCCTCGTTGTACATAGCTATAAACTGAAATAAGATCTTCATCAGGACAGCATAATTTGTATTCATTATTCCATATCTCATTACATATCTGGACATGTATATAAGCAGAAAGTTCATCTCCATCGCACCTTCACTGTTCTTGCAGAGTACCAAATGGATCAAATGTATAAGCATTCTCAATACTTTTTTTGAAAAACTACAGATAAAAAGCTCAGTGACAAAAAGTTAACATAAACCCGGTTTAATGGCACTGGGTAAACGCCAAAGACATAGAACACAAAACCAAGCGTAAGCTAGCGTAAATAATCTGAGAACTGTATACAATGTAGCAGATAGTCGCTTGTTGAAGATTAAATACAATTAAAAATGCAAGAGAATAAAAAGTAAATCTATGAAAACCCTTAACTGGATTCGAACCCCAATGGTTGACCTGACCGATTCATCCCCGATAAAGAAAATGACGGACGTTCTCATGTGGAAATAAATGTAATTAGAGTACACGACCTAATCGCAATTAATTACGACCTTGACCCACAACCCTTCAAAAGCAATCCCAAGTTAGTTTTCACATAAGCTACATACACACCAAATTTCATTACTATCAATCAATGCTAGCTTAAGTTATTGGGCCCAATGACATCCCCATTCTAATAACTTGGTTAAAAACATCAGTAAAGTAAGCTATTCAAAATGAGACTTGTATAAGTTAATGCATACTTTGATAAGATTTACCTTTTGCGTTTTATTTTTATTTAGGATTGTTGGGATAAGAGTGAGGTTTGTGCATTTAAACTGGTTTAAATCCCCAGTAAATTTACATTTTACTGACCGTTCCAAGGCGGTACCTAACAATCCTTGATAAACATACCTAGTTTTCTTATATATAGTATGTATGCACTGTGCTGCTTGTGGAGTTTAGTGCTGTTCTTCCATGTTTCTTGTTTGTGATTTTATGTTATATGTCTTTGGCGTTTACCCAGTGCCATTAAACCGGGTTTATGTTTAAACCTTTTGCTACTGAGCTTGTTTCTGTAGCTTTTCGCATAAATATTTATATCACGGGTTTGCAGATATTTACGCAAAAATTGACTCATTCAAAGACAAAAAGTTAAAAAGTTGTCAAAACGGTAAATCTGTGAGAGTGCATTCAAGAACTAATGCTGCATTCTCCTCAGAACTATTTAAAGAACTACATGTAGTTGACTATTTACATAATCTGGATCAAAGCGGGCATATCGATAACAACCACGACTTACCACATATCTGTACGCAAATGATTTTCACTTTACGCACAAAAGATTTCCAGCGAAAAAAATACATTATAAACTTTATTTTGTTCAACTGCGGTGGGAGAAAAAAAAACATCTAACAAAGTCGCTCGTGTAAGATATGTTCATACCAACCCTCGCGCAGGGTGTTCTCTGGAAACTCGTAAACCTCGTTTATGCTTAACACCCTACGCTCGGGTTGGCATGAACCTATCTTGTAAACACCCTCGACCATGGAAGATACTTATAATCTTGTACCTTGTGAAGGCTCGATCGCTCAACCCTTCTTAATTATTCATATTTTACCTAATATGTTCTAACTATAGCATAAAAAATACTTAAATAATTGCTTATACAATTACTTATTATTATAATGATTATATGATAACGTTTCTTGTAGGGGATGCGGTATTAGTGGCGGGAAAATTAAAATACATTCTAGCTTTTAAACCCTACACGTGGTTACGGGTGACTGACTGGTTGTCGAAACGGCGCGCGACCCGGTAGGTTATCTAACTAAACGCCGGGCTCAAGTCGACAAATTGTAAACACTCCAAAAATGGCTGTTTGTTTCAGGTAGGATTGTGAAGATATTTTTCACAGATTGTGAAGTTGATTGACAAAGACAGTACAGTAAACATTTGTGTTATATTTCTTGAATTTTGCTTTGAAGATATAGACTCGAGATAATTATCGTCATAGATTCTACCTATGTTTATGTAATATTTTTATAATTATGTAATTTTGCACTTGAAGGTCAGATTTCGTAGATAATTTACATTGTAATTATAATTTTATGTTATACGTTTTTTTCAGAATTTCATCATGTGGGAAACTGTTGGCAGGCTCAAAGCAATGGATGCAAGCAGGGTCAGTTTTAGTTTTTACTTTAAAGGAACTTAGGACTTAGATTTACATGTACAGTACTGTATGTCCTGTATATTTCTACCTAAAAATTAGTTTAAAATAATGGACGTGTTACGGGATTCTTCTTATCACTACTGATTTGCCATATCAAAAAATCGTAAAAGAAATCCTTCAATGAATAATTATTTTGACTACCTAAAAGTGAGCTAAAACTTTTATTCCTTGAAAAAATACTTCTTAGCCTTAGGGTGCAGACTAGAGTTCAAAATATCAACACAACTGGATGTTAATCAAAGGTGATTTTAAAACCTTTAATAATTTATATACTTTCGTTTCTTACATACGGGAATTTGTCAAAAGTTGGATGTAATGACATAAATTATATAACGTTAAACAATATCTGGAGATGTTTGATAGATGTTTGATAATTTTCGAGGGTGGACTGTGAGGGGGGGGGGGGGGGGGGGGGGGAGGGGGTCAAGACAACACATCAGACCCATATGATGCTAATGTTTTTTTGTAGACACACTAGAACCTTCATGTACATGTATATCAGGGAGTAATATTTCTACAGGGAGGAGAATTGCTATACATAGCTCAGTCGATAAGAAGTTATGTACAACTGATTGTCGGTATTCATGTACCTATTTTTGAATGGAACATTGGGGGTGCCAAATACGAACTTTACACGGAAAAAACGTTGCAAAAAATGTGTTTAAAAACCCTGAGCAAGTCCGTGATCAATCGAAATAAGCACAAACTCTCAAGCCGTGCTCTGGTTATATGCTCTTTGGACGTAGTCAATTTTCTCAATTTCATTTAGCAGGTCTTGTGCAAAGTTTGATAACAAGCACTGTGGAGCAATTTAGGACTGTTCATTCAAAAGTCTAATTTTGATGACTGGATACAGTCCCTGTGTCTACTGTGACATTTAATGATTTTCAGCTGGGTTCCTGCTGTAATGGGATCAACTTCAGCCCAGAAAACTGCCAACCAGATGGATCGATACTGGAAGAAGAATCGCCAGCTTAACCGGCCACTCTCACCCCATCTCAGCATATACAAGTGGGTAAATCATTTAAGAGATCTAGCTGACAAATACAATATTTTGTAAGCTAGTTTTGTGATACATGTAGCTCCTTTTACCATTGAAGTCAAATTTTAATACCAGGTCTAAATTTCTCAAAAGTTTTTAAGTACTAAGCTTATACTGTATTTCATTAAGCCCAAACTCTTACATAAATCTTGATTTTACTAATTTTAAAATTTAGTTTATTGCAATTTTAACTATCTTAAACGAAATCTTTTTAAAGCTGCACTCTCACAGATTGGCCATTTCAACATTTAAAACACCATTAAAAAAAGAAGCCGGGACAGCATTTTAGAATAACTAGGCCCCAGTGACTACATTTAGTCATGGTACCTAATGTCAAGTACTAAAATGCCAAATGAAAGGCTGAAAGTACATTTTAGATCTAAACAATGATAGCAGTTTGTATTTCTGCTCCTTGTGAAACAGAAATCAGACATGTTATGGCTCATTTTGCAATGATTTATGGTGGAAAAGATCGTTTGTTATATTATTATCCTGAAGGTGAGCAAATA
The DNA here is from genome assembly GCF_026914265.1 of Mya arenaria. Classification (NCBI taxonomy): domain Eukaryota; kingdom Metazoa; phylum Mollusca; class Bivalvia; order Myida; family Myidae; genus Mya; species Mya arenaria. Next base: position 42,320,195 of record NC_069122.1, on the reverse strand, counting down.
ATTTAAAATCACACCATCAGTCTGTACATGCGACTTCCTTCCATTTTTTTCTGATATTATTATATAAAGTGATAGAATAAGTTCTATTGACAATGAACACACTTATTAACGCCATTTTCAGAAAAAGTTTTATTTCGCCTTAAAGAGAAAGTAACAAGTTTGAAAATTTTAAAAATAACCTAATTTCAGCGAGGTTTAAAAACAATTGTTTCCAACAAAAAATCTATGAATGAGTCCCTTTAACTTAGCTTAAAACCAGTACTTACTAAAAAAGCTCTTTTATAACTTAATAAATAACTCAATACCAGTATTTTCTAGACTGAAAAAGCTCCAACATTATTTTATAAATAGCATGATAACAGTTACAAAGACTAAACATATATGCAAATTGTCAGAGTTATTTTAGATAAAACACTCTTGATTATTAAGCCAGTACAGAAACAGTCCTTTTTGCCTTTACAGTAAATTAATTTTGCTATTATACATTTATATTTGTTGCAGATACGATGTGCCAATGGTCTTGTCAATATCAAACAGAATTACTGCTAGTGCTGTCACCATAGGTATGAGGATTATATTTCTGTCATATTTTATACAATGTCATGTTTTATCAACTGAAACAATGCGATGAATAAACAGTGAGCAATGCAGTCTGCAGTATTAATGGTAATTGTTTAATACTGCCAAATTCTTCAAAAGTTTATTTCTTATTGGGAATATGAGAGTGATTTTTAGCTCGACTATTCGAAGAATAAGGAGAGCTATTCTAGTCACCCGAGCGTCGGCATAACCACTTACGTTAAAGTTTGTGTACCACCTCAAATATTTTCAAAGTCCATTGACATATGGCTTTGAAACTTTGCACGCTTGTTCACCATCATGCCCCCAACCTGTACACAATAGGCGAGCGCGCTGTCTCTGTGACAGCTCTTGTTATTGCAAATTTCTATGATCTCTGCATTCTAAAGTACATGTAGATGGAACTTCATTGGAAATCAGCACTCTGGTTTAATTTTGAGTCAAGATTAAATCATAAGACACTTCTTAGATTTAAACAGAGGTGAACTTCACATCTGAATTAGGATACTAAATAGTAGAATGAAGTTATCTCATGTTAAAAAAATAAAAATTTTATGGAACACCTTTTTAGTTTTCACATATATTTCTTTCCATTCCAGCATTCTACCTGGGCCCACTTGTGTACCTGTTTGGGGGTAAGGACTTTGCAGGCTACTACGCGATGATGCAATCATGGGGGCCCCTGGGACACACCCTAATCGGGACCACTAAATTCTCACTCGCTTTCTGCTTTAGTTACCACTTCTGTGCCAGCATCAGGCATTTTGTAAGTAGGATTGTATGGAGCTCTTAGCTTGATTTGTTTCAGCTTATTGATTGTAGACAGCTTTGTAAGTCCACTCAGTGACTTCGGTATGAACCAATACCTGTGTCGATTTAAAGAATCAAGAGAATGTACATGCTTCATTTGGTGCTTTAACCCTCTCACCTGAGCAAGAAGTGCTGATGATGAGCTGCTCTGATCACCCTATGTCCGTCGTAAATGTTTTAAAACTTTTGAAATGTCTTGTCTAAAACCCTAAGGCCTATCCTTCTGATATATGGTATATATTGTCACATATTGGACCATTACTTAGATTGTTTGAATTATGACTTTGGGGTCAATGCTAGACCTGCCCAATGGGTCACAAGTTTTCAATATACTTGAATAGTAAAATCTTTGAAAATCTTTTTCTCTGAAAATGTAAGTCTCAGACCTTTTGACATTTGGTATGTAGCAAAAGTTGTTCAAATTATTTCCCTGTGGTCAAAGCTAGCTCTGCTGCTAGTTTTATTTTTTTTGCAGGGATGTGATTTGTCCGCGGATTCGCGGAATTCCGCGGATCTAATGGCCCCCAAGGACTCCCCCCCCAAAAACTAAAAAAAAAATAAATAAAAAAAAAAGATATTTTTATTATTTTTTTTAGCTGATTTAAAAAGTTACTAGAGTGTTTTTGGTTGTTAGAGTTGATATTCCAGTTTGCTTCAAATTTAAAGTCATAAGAGCTTCTAAAAAGCCAGTTTTTCTTCTACGGCAGTGTGCTTTTGACCCCAAAAGTGCCCCAAGAACCCATGGCCGAAATGGTTTTAGCCCTCCAGCTGCCAGGTCAATCACATCCCTGTTTTGCCAAATCGGATCATAGATGCCCTTAGTGACTGTTGGGCATAGGTATCTCTAGACTGGTTTTCTTTGTTTTTTGGGGATATAAAGCAGGGCCACACTAAAGTGCTGATGTACCAGTCTGTAGTATATGCTTCTGATGAACTCTGGGCTAATGTATTTCAGATTTATTTCTAGACTGGTTCTCTTGTATTTTTCAGATATGGGATATTGGTCAGGGTTACGCTAAGCCGCAGGTGTACCAGTCTGGATACGCCATGTTGGTGGTTACGCTCCTGATGACTGCCGGGCTCATGTACCTTTAGACTGAATCCAGGATAAATTGAGCAATTAACATCAAACTGACCACTTTTTTAGATAGTCAAACAATTCATCAACAAGAATAAAGACTTAACAGTTTGAATACATGTACATTGCCGAAATAGGTTGGTTTCGAGACTTTTGGTAGGTCATCAATCAAAACCTGTTCAACACAGAATGTATCCGTCAGAGGTTCATGGCATTATCTTGTTGGTAAATATCATGCAACATGACATTGTGTCTCCATCAGGAAGATTTTATTTATTCTCTGAAAACTAGTTGATTTAATTGATAAAAAGCATATATGTTTATAGTTGTGTACAGAGCATCAACTTAAAAGTAAAAATAGCTACCATGTACTTTATGTGTACTTATCCAGACAAATGCAATTACAACCTTACACTATGGAAATCATGCATGCCCTAATAGACACACCGGGGGTCTTTTTGTGGATCTATTTTTCGATTTTCTGACATGAGCGTTAAACTTAACATAAACTTAATTTGGATGAGCTTTGATAATGTGATTGTAGTTGTAATGGTTGAAACTACACCGATCATCTCATGATAATAACTACGGTACATCATGTTCAACCAGTGATTAATTACTGTTGATTTCTTGTTGTGTTTATTTATTTATTTTTTATAAATTATTGAACTTAGGCAGCATATATATGTACATACCAGTTGATATTAAGAATGAATGTGGAGTTTGGGTTTAAAAGCACATATATTTTTAAGTCTCAATATATTCCACAAGCTTTCATCAATTTATTTTTCAATGTTTAATTTTCTTATTACAGCCTGCTAATGCCTCTGGACTAGATTTGTTCGCATTCAGAAGGGCACTTCCTGCTTCCTACTGTGTCAAATTAATATAATTGTAGTTTTGTATGTAATTAAAAACCCATTACCTCAGCATGTGAATTTGTCAAGGATATCTATAGACATAATCACAGACATAAATGTGTTAAAAGTCAAGCTCAAACTGTTGAATACTATGTTGATCTCTTTTGTCTTAATAAGTTTAAACTGTGAAGCAATTTGTGAAAACCAGGCCACTGGTAAAAAAATGAAGTAACACAAGAAATCTTGTGTGTGTTTTTTCAACATGCTGATTTATAAAGCATTACAGTTACACTTAGGCTTAAAAAATCAGTGCATTGAAATAAAAAAAAGGGATTTCTTTGCTTAAGTCATTTTCTCCAGTGGCCTTACGTGCATAGATTGCTTCACAATGTTTACCATGCATAGTGATATAGAAGACAATCTAGTCCTTGTATTATGAATATGTACCAATTTGAAAGTGGTTGTTATACAAGTATGCAATTCCTGTTTTGTTTTGTCAACTTCTGTGTTGTATTCAGAGTCAGTATTATTAGTTTATGGTTTTCAAAATAAAATTTGGCTGAAACAAATGTTTCTTTTATTGTGATTTTTGTGATCTTTCACTTGCAAACATTTCTAAAGAACTACAGCATGACAGTTAAGTCCATACCATAACAATATGGGTAAAAAAAGCAGGGAATAAGTTACAAACCCATGTCAGATAATGAATATTATATAAAGTAAGGAAATGCAGCAAATATTTTTCCCCTACCCAGGTGAAAAAATTCCCCTCAGCAAATGAAGCATTATACCAGTAGTGCCATTGATGAAAATGTTGAAAAAAAGTTCAACACTATATAAATCATGTTAGTATTTTCACCCTTTTCCCCACAATTACGCTATTTGCCCCTATCAAAGAGCCTCGCCACCATTCCTTAAAAGTGGAAAAAAAAATACTGGAGTATCTTTTACATAACATAAAAATCAAAGAAGCTTTTATTTCGAACAGCAATTGCTACTAACTTACCTACTTATCTACTGTTCCAACAGGCAACACTTATGGGTATGGATATGTGTTAAAACTGCTTTCCATACTAATAGTTTATTATATCACGCCTCCAACATGAATGACGCAACACCATTGGTCCAGGACTGGTCACGCAGTGACCCCATATTTTTTCATATTGGGTCACTAAATTTATATCTTGCCAAAATGGCGTCTATTTCCTGATTCCGATGAATTAATGAAACATTTAAACGTAACGGGTTGTCAACGTGATATATACGTTACAGGGTTAGTAGGTGAACTGATATGGGATATACGGGGCGCAGGAAAAAATATTCGGGTTCGAGCTTCGATATGGTTTCCTTTGCCCCGTATATCCTATATCTGGTCACCTACTAACCCCGTAACTTATAATGTATACCTTAGCTGGTATATTTACTTAAGTGTCAGAATTATATATATTTATTATTTTCATGCTTATTTCTGAAAATTGACATGACAATATGTCAATTAAATATCAAATAAAGTTCATAATCATCAAAGGCGGCCCTGTCAAACAAAATGGAACAGGGGGAAATGAAAAAAAAAAGGCATCATGGTGCCAGAAAAGGGAAGCACGGTGTTCCCCCTGTTATTTAGGCCTAGCATGAGGCACTTTATATTGTTCAAAATTCAACCAAGATGTTGAGGTTCAAACAATGCAATAAATTGGTAATTTATCCATGAAAAGTAATGGATACTTTGCCTTAAATAAACTTAAAAGGTTTGAGCAATAATCTGGATCCATCAATATTTTACTTCTGAACAGGTTTTGTTTTTTATCTCTTGACTTCTTTGGTTTCTCTGAAGTTTTCATTGCATGGTTAAAATCAAATGCATGAGTTTTTTTATGTAATTTTATAAAGTAAAAACACTATAACAGTCACATTAATTTCACATTTCTTTTACTGAATTTATTAGTTTGCACAACACATTGAATAGATCAAACAGTTATACATAAAAAATACAATATGGCAAAACAGTTGGGTGTAAATAAATAAAATGTAAAATATATGGTTTATAAAAAACAAAATTGATAAAAATGACACTATCACCCAAAACATACATATATATATAAAAGTAAAGATAAAAACTAGTGTGACCCTTAAATAGAAATTCAGAAAGGAAAAGGAAGTCATAATTCTGGTAGATTGGTGAGGGCCACATTCAAGTGATAGTTTGCTCCTATCTGAAGCAGTATTCGGGTTCACAAGGGAGAGGGGAGGCAGGCTACACCCACATGATATCTTAATACAAAACAAAACAATCTGGGGGTGGGGGGGATATATAGACATCATACATTAATACAAAACTAAACTATCAAAAACAGTCACAAGCTTGAATCAGCTAGTGATAATTTTGCAAAAATTGTCAGAGGAGCTCAAATTGCTTATATTTCGACACATTCTGAACAATTCTATAATAATTCATATATCTGTAGGTTAGTTCAGGAAATGCCTGCAAGTAATAGATGTCTTCTTTTTAAATCTCCACACACAGTTTGCCTTCAGTTGGTAGAGCACCTGATTTTCAAGCCTAAGTCTTGAGTTCAATCAATGGAGTGGTCGCATTAGATCTAACCACTGAGCATGTGACTATTCCAAATTAAAAGTACAGCATTCCAATATACAAGACTGCAAGCTTTTGTTAAGATTTGAAACCTTGTGGTTTTACATGTCAAGTATTGTCACACCAGCTACATGTCAAATGTTTGCTAATAGTTTTGCAAACATATTGCTACATAAAAAGACCATTCGCATCACCATCTACAATTGTTATCAAATTTTACCGTAGATAATATGCAGCTAAACTCCACAGAGTATGATCAAAATAACAGCCTGAGAAATAGATTGTATTTAGTTATTCATAACTTTGTCACAATCAGGCTGTTTTTTAAATTCATTTTTTCAAAAAATAAAATCAGAATTAATCTAATTTTTTCACAAAATTCCTAGTGAAATATATAATCTGTCATGAAGTTTGGTAATACAAGGCTGCCGCGTTGTAGTTTCAATCCTCGAGACTGTAGTTTAATTCATCCAGTTTCTTCTTGTTGATGATGCAGTCGTACATGAACATTTCTCCAACAATAGGCACCTGCAATATAAAACAATGCAAGAGCTTGGTGTAAGGCAGACCTAACTCCATTTAAAAACAGAAGGTGCTACATCCATCTTGCGTTGAGCTTTTGGTTGCTGCCCACAAGTCAAAGATATTATTGTACTGAGCTTGTTAAAATGCACAAGAATGAAAGCCCAATAGACATTTAATGCTTAACACAATGCCACACAACACAATGCAATGTTAAAGCTGCACTCTCACAGATTGAACGTTTTGACAATTTTTTTTTTTTATCTTGGAACAAACCAATTTTTGCAAAAATCCATGGAAACCGGTAACATACGACTTCTGACAAAAAAAACAGATCACAGATTTTTATGTTTAAGTTTAAAAATCAATGTTTTATGCAATTTTCTTAAACTGTTAGTAACGGTTTAAGCCATAAAACATTAATTTTCGAACAGAAATATGAAAATCTATGATCTGATTTTTTGTCAGTGATCTAATATTGTTGGTTTGCAGATATTTACGCAAAAATTTGCTCTTTCCAAGACAAAAAATAAAAAAAGTTGTAAAAATGGTAAATCTGTGAGAGTGCGTCTTTTAACAAGTATGTATTGAGGCCAGTCATTCAATAACCGTAATCTGATTGAGTGTCATTGCAACAACATAAATATATCTTCCCGCAGCTAGAGGGGAAATCTGAGTCCTCAGAGGAAATCCAATTACTCGGGTTTTGACCACAAACCAAACACACATGTACCCAGTCAAGGAATTAAACAAGAGGCCCAAAAGGGCCTATGCTCTACTGGCATGGCTTTTGTGGTCATATCAATCTACAGCATGTATGTATGGGTAAAAGGCAACAGACATATAGTTTATGTTTTGTGTTTGGGTTACTGTACAAGTTTCATCGAGATACAATCAAAACTGAAGACTGTATCGTGTTCACAACCAATTGTTTACAGACGCACGGATGCACATACTACGTACACATTAACATTGCATAAGCTCTTCTGGCCTTTGGCCAGTAGAGCTAAAAACAGGACACCTCTGTGGCAAAAGATGCGCTAAAATAGATGCACTAAAACCTTTTAACCTACCCCCTTTTTATTTGCCTGAATAACTTTACTTGTCTGGCTGTCAAACTCTCCCTTGCCAGCAACGAGAAGGTTGAATACAGCCTTGGTCCCTGAAGTAATAATGGTGAGAAGTAAGTGTATATCACGTCTCCAACATGAATGATGTAACCCCATTGGTCCAGGACTGGTCACATGGTTACCCCATATTTTTTCAAATTGGTTCGCTAATCCTTATCGTACCAAAACTGTGTCAATTTTCCGATTTGGATGAATAAATGATACATTTCTCAGATTGTGTTGGCGTCTTGGTGTTAATAGTTTTTCAACAAGGTATATATGTTACGGGGTCAGTAGGTGACCCGGTGTGGGATATATGGGTCACAGGAAACCATATCAGGTCACCTATTTACCTCATAACTTACAATACCTTAAGTCATCTACACAGCCTTGGTCCCTGAAGTAACACAACAAGAAATAAGTAATTATCTAGTTATCTTCACAGCCTTGGTCACTGGAGTAATACAACAAGAAATTAGTGTTTATCTAGTCATCTTCACAGCCTTGGTCCCTGAAGTAATAATGGTAGGAATTATGTGTAATCTTGTCAACTATACAGATTTGATCCTTGAAATTATTATGGTGAGAAGGCATACATTGATATACCCATGTAGAATCTGTAAAACTGTCATGGGAATAAAATTATATGAGAATGTTTAAGTTAAGCTTTCATTTAAAAAACTGCATGTATGCAGAGGTTCAACCCAGATTTTGTGAGGGTCAATAGGTCTGGAGTTAATTTTCATCAACTGACTTATGACTTAATAAACATTGCAAACACCATAACATCTATTATAAATACCCTGTCCTAGTTGAAAAATCCAACATGAGATCATGAGCATATGCCTGAAGCAAGGCTTGCTGCAGGGGTCCAAGGGGGCATCAATACTTGTGTGTGTGCATGTTCGTATACAGGTAACAAGGCTTGTCATATAAGCATAATATGTTGTTAACAAGGTTGGTTGTATGAGCGTTTTTACGGTAAACAAGGCCTGCTGTATCAGTGCGTGTATACCACGTGATAAATTGCATCATAAATGCTACGTTGGAAGGCAATATTTTCCCTCGAATGAAGACTTTTAACAAAGATAACTTCACTATTTCACTGTGATGAACCAATCAGATTTTGGCATTTTGTAAAATATTTATGATTGCCTTAAAGGGAAAGATTTCTGAGATTGGGTTTACTTCTATATCTAAAGTAACAGTGCATGAAGAGTTTTCACTGACAGATACACCAGTTCTATGATCATAATAGTTTAAGCCCGGAATAATAGATATTCTGGTTTTCCCAGAAATATACACACCTTACTTCAAAAACAATAGAGTCATTGGACTGTTACATGAATTTCAATAGCTCGAAATTCACCTTTTATTAGTACCGGCATGGGAAAACACAGTTATGTTAATTCAAGTCTATATATGTTGCAGCACACTTCTTGAGGTTCTATTTGAAGATGAACTTATTTCAAAGCCATTGTCAATAAGCTGTGACCATTGTTTGATAAAAAATATCTGGATAATTCAAGTATGAGGGCCTCCATTATTTGAAGCAGTGATGGGCGAAATACAGCTAATCCATGAGACTGGACTCATTCCATGTAACAACATAAAACTTCCCCAATATAAAAAATGGAAATAACCTTAGAAATATCTTTGAATTTCTACACATGTGCTGCCATTTTATTGCAGTCACAAAAAGCGACTACATCCTATTTACTAATAGACCTATTTGTGCTTTCTTGGTTTGTATGTGTCCAGTTACATAAGTCAATTTTGTGAAAACCTAGAGATATAAAAAATTGACCAAGTTTTGGCGTGATTTGAATAGAATAATTAATTCTCCCACCTCAGATAAGTAGATCCAATAATTTAACCATGCTAGATATTCTTATCTTGCCCATGGGTGAAGATAAAATGCCCGTATGGAACTCCTTTTTAACGGTTGTTACATTATAAATACCTCCCTTGTTGAAGACTGTAGTCTGTAGCATCATGGAAACCTTGTCTTGTGGCAATATTTAGAACGCTAATTAATTATTTCTTGCTTCAAATGTCACTATAAAACAGTTTTAACGCACATTTCAAGAAATAATGCGTCACTCTCCTCCAAACTATTTAAAGATCGAATTGACTGTTAACATAACCCGAATCACTGCGCGCATATCCATGACAACCACGTGCTATCGCATATCCATACGCAATTATTTTAACTAAGCACAAAAGAGTTCCAGCAAAAAATACATTTTTACTTAATTTTGTTTAACTGAGGTGGGAGAAAAAGCATCTACCATAGCCGCTCATGTAAGATAGTTTTATCCTGACCCTCGCGCAGGGTGTTTTTGAATTTTGCTCGGGTCGGAATGAACCTATCTTACACTCTCGGCCATGGAAGATACTTATAATCTAATATACTTGTTATTCTCAAAAGATAAAATAAAAATGCAACATTTAATTTTGACTATACTTATAGTGATATTTATAGTGATACTTTACCTATTTGGGCGCCATGTTTAGTAGCAAGTGCTTGGCATCCAGCCTGCGGTTCCATGAACACTCCAGTAAACTGTACCTTATACCCAGAGAGAGCTCTGAAATCAACAACAAAGGTATAGATAATAACCTTACAAGATGTAAGATACAAGAATCTTTACTTAAAGGGGCTAGACACCAGATGATACAAATTGCAAGGAAAAAAGAAAATTGTCAAAATCCTACATAAAGTTGACATTGCTGTGTACAACACATTGAATCTTACTTACTGATGTATCACATCGCTTACCACACATGCATCTTTCCTATTTGAAATTTACTAGGGTTGTCTACCACATAGATCCCAATAAAAATTTAAAAATAGCTTAGGTATATTTATCTGTACTCATAAATAGATATGATTTAAACTGGGAAAGCAGATGAGACAGCAACATGATTGATAGGTTTATCATTTTATCCATTAAAGTGATGTATTGTTGGCCTCCTTGAAGCTCACATTGACAATTCTAGGTTTGTTTTGAGCAAAATTGAGGAAATACTGTATAGCCATTTTTTAGATTGTCTAGTGTCTAGCCCCTAAAAAGTTGGGTATATGCGAACAAGAAACATTAGCTCAATGAGCTATTTTCCGACATGAATAACAAACATATGTAACATATCAAAACATAAAGAGCTGGTGACCTGGAAATAAAAGCATATAATTATAAACAGGTACAATATGAGAACAATTATTTACAAAAGTTGCTTCATATATTCATGCATAAAATAACAAAAAGTAAGATGGATTAGAGCACTGCATACAGTGATAACATCAACTAGTTTTCCCGGCTGTACGGGAAATCTACATGGGCATGGTTCCTCTAGCTGACAAATCATCCTCACAATGGGTATGCCAATGAGCTCTGATTTTTGTATCAAAACAATGGGCTTACCAGGTGAAGTATTAGAACGAGAGTTATGGGCCTTGCTGTATAAATGTTGATTGTCCCTGGCAACATGCGTATAAAGTTTCATTTAAAATTAGCTTTGCCATACTGATAAACAAGTAACAAGCTTTATAAGAGATTTTATACAGATATCTATCATTCAGTGGGTGCTAGCTAATTCCTGTACCATGTTAGGGAGTGTTTTCTTTGATTTCATCTGGAGATATTGGACCAGTAACAACTAAGCGAAGCTTAACCATTCAATAACTAGCATGCGGATAAATTACAATGCTTTTCACTTATACTGCATGCTAGTATATTGAACGTTGTCCTTGACAACGTGTTACAATACAGTAACATAAACTACTACCGGTACCCTCCTGATTGAAATTGTGCACTGGTACTCATGTTAATTTCCAAAAACTAAGGTTGTGCTTGCAGTAACTTAAACTATGCTTTATAAAGGGATTAAAGCTGCACTCTCACAGATTAAACATTTTGACAAAAAAAAAAAATTCTCTTTGAACGAGACAATTTTTTGGGAAAATCCATGAAAACCAATCATATAAGACTGCTGACAAAAATTAGATCAGATATTTTTTAAATTTAAGGTCAAAAAGTGATATTTTATGCATTTTTCTTAAACTTTTAGTAATGCTTTTAGCCATAAAACATTAATTTTCAAAAGGGAAATATAAAAATCTACGATTTGATGTTTTGTCAGCAGTTTATCACTGGTTGGCAGATATTTTCGCAAGCATTTGCTCATTCCAAGACAAATAAAAAAAAAGTTGTAAAAACGGTAAATCTGTGAGAGTGCAGCTTTACCCAGTAAACCTTAGGCCATTGATCCAGAGAGCAAATGTCTATGAGAGGAACACAAGTCAAACAAATAATACAGAAAACACAGAAAAACAGTAACAACCAGCAATGACAAGAAACTCATACTTTGAGGCAGGCATGTTCATAGCTTTTGCGTGTTTGTTGGCCATGAGTGCCGAGTCTGTAAGATCGTCAATAGAGAGTTTTCCCCCCTTTTTCTTTGTTCCTTTCCCTGTTAATGCAGCCTTCACCTTCCCAACCCCCACGGCAGCCGCACTTGCTATCTTCTTTGCCAGCCCGGCCTTCTTATCAGGAACTGCCTACATAAATCATGGTATAAAATTACTTGAAAATGTTTGAATTTTTTTTTTAAGGGTTAGAAATAGTCATACACTAATATTTGTGAATGATAAAATAATGATGCTGAGAATTTTAAAACTAATGCTAAAATTGGCCCAAAACAATAACATGACAAAGTGTACAGGAAATTAAGAAATGAATAATGTAAAATGGAAACATATTACATGTATTCCTTATTTCAATGTTGTACAAACATTTAAACAATTGACCGATTGTTCAGAAATTTGTTCAAGATAACAACGTTGTTAATGACATTCTTGTTCATTTCCAAAATTTACTGCTCTGGAAGTTTAATGGATACACTTTTGATCTGCAGTATTTCTAACAAGGTTTGAGGCAGCCATTTTAGCCGTACTTGTTTATATTAAAACATTTGAGCACATTATCAAATATTTCACATTTTAAGTTAACAAAGAATACTGTCAATCGCATTGTTAACATTAACATGGTTTTGAACAATCAGCCCATTATTTGTGTACACACATAAAGTCATGCATACTCACATCATACTGGAACTCGCCCACATTTTGTTTATAATGTACAATATACTGGGGAAGGATGTGGAACTTGTTGAAAATGACGAGCTCCTTCTTGCATGGAGACACATGGGAGTCGTGTCCCTTCATTAGTGAGGCTCCATGGATTAGCTTTGTGCACTGGTATGCCTGTGGGAAATAATTCAAGAATTCATAATAATTTAAGATTCTTCTTTCAACAGTTATCTATTTAAAATGAGGATTAAGATGTTTAAGTATAAGCTTGATGACGCCTGTCTTACAACATGACATTATTGTTCGCAAGAGTAAATGTGTACCAGGGGTATCTTGCAATGACTATACCAAATTGATTATTCTTGTCATTTTTAAATATTTATTTGCAATAAGGATTTCTCCATTCTATTGTTTAAATAATAAGCCTCTTTTTGCATGAAGGAATTGTGAGAATTCTATTTAAGTAAAGGGTTTCTATGCAATAAAGAAATGACAAAGTAAGCTTGTGCCAAACATTTGTGGCCTTGATTGGAAACAAAAGTGCTTGTAGTTTTTGCAGAACAGGTCACCATGACCTTGACCTTTGACCTTACTGACCCTATAATTAATAGAGGTCATCTACTGCTTATGACCAATGTGCATGCCAAGTTTGAAGATTCTTCGCAAAATTAGTCAAAAATAATTAATCTTTAATGAAAGCAATATTAAAAGTTTGATATCAAATGTCCCATGACCTTTGACGTATTGAGCCCAAAATCTATAGTGGTCATCTACTGGTCATTACCAATGTTCATATCAAGATTTATGACTCTACACCAAGTAATTTAAAAGTTATTGATAAGAAATGACAGTTTGACGTAGATCAAGACAACGACTCAGATGGACAAAGCAATAACGATGTGCCTGCCATGCTTTGCAGTCGACACAAAAATACCTTTCCGGGGAGGACTTGGCATAGTAGCATTTTCTGGGACCCCGCTATATAGCCCATGGAGTAGCTAGGATATTCACTGAAGTATACGCCCTTTCCATACCATCCAGTATCGGTGCGATGCTTGTGACCACTGTCACCTGTAATATACATATATATATATATATATATCTTTATATATAGTGGTACATGTACATCGTACTTAGAAACTAAAATACATATTATCGTGCAAGACAAACTGGTCCCAAAATTCATTATTGGAACATTTGAATTCAATTTCAATAATTTGTACTAGTTACAAAATAGCTTTTATATATCTATGACTATTCTGTTGTTTTTTCCTACATCACTATCCCAAAATACAGGTTTATTTTTTTATAGAGTCCCTTTGAATACGAATTAAAACAAGAGATGTTTGTCAAACATTATGCCCCCTGAGCGCCAAGTTGCCAGAAATATTTGGACAATTGAATGAAATATGCATGGACTGAAATGACAGCTGATTTGTCATTGGATGCATATGAGGCAGGTCATCTACTGGTCATACCTAATCTTCATGTCAAGTTTGATGACCATAGGTCCGGGAATTGTTGAGTTATCACTCGGACAAGCTTTGGTCTTCCAACAGACCGACCGACATGTGCAAAGCAATTATATAACCCCTCTGCTTCGAAGGGGGGCATAATTAAACTAGATGTTCACTGAAAACTGATACTTCAACTCATGCATTTAGTGACATATAAATTTCTACTGTCTACTATATAAGAAAATAAAATATGGACAATCAGAAAACCTTTTTTCAGCTTACAGTCACACTGACCTTGACCTTTGACCCACTGACCTCAAAATCAATAGGGTTCATCTGCTGGTCATGACCAATAAGCCTACCTAGTATGAGGTCCCTGGGTCAAAGCGTTCTCAAGTTATTGATCGGAAACCGTTTTTCATGTTAAGGTCACACTGACCTTGACCTTTGACCCACTGACCTCAAAATCAATAGGGTTCATCTGCTGGTCATGACCAATACACCTACCAAGTATGAGGTTCCTGGGTCAAAGCGTTCTCAAGTTATTGATCGGAAACCGTTTTTCATGTAAAGGTCACACTGACCTTGACCTTTGACCCACTGACCTCAAAATCAATAGGGTTCATCTGCTGGTGATGACCAATACACATACCAAGTATGAGGTTCCTGGGTCAAAGCGTTCTCAAGTTATTGATCGGAAACCGTTTTTCATGTAAAGGTCACACTGACCTTGACCTTTGACCCACTGACCTCAAAATCAATAGGGTTCATCTGCTGGTGATGACCAATACACATACCAAGTATGAGGTCCCTCGGTCAAAGCGTTCTCAAGTTATTGATCGGAAACCATTTGGTATTCCGACCGACCGACAGAAAATAAAATATGGACAATCAGAAAACCTTTTTTCAGCTTACAGTCACACTGACCTTGACCTTTGACCCACTGACCTCAAAATCAATAGGGTTCATCTGCTGGTCATGACCAATAAGCCTACCTAGTATGAGGTCCCTGGGTCAAAGCGTTCTCAAGTTATTGATCGGAAACCGTTTTTCATGTTAAGGTCACACTGACCTTGACCTTTGACCTCAAAATCAATAGGGTTCATCTGCTGGTCATGACCAATACACCTACCAAGTATGAGGTTCCTGGGTCAAAGCGTTCTCAAGTTATTGATCGGAAACCGTTTTTCATGTAAAGGTCACACTGACCTTGACCTTTGACCCACTGACCTCAAAATCAATAGGGTTCATCTGCTGGTCATGACCAATAAGCCTACCTAGTATGAGGTCCCTGGGTCAAAGCGTTCTCAAGTTATTGATCGGAAACCGTTTTTCATGTTAAGGTCACACTGACCTTGACCTTTGACCCACTGACCTCAAAATCAATAGGGTTCATCTGCTGGTCATGACCAATACACCTACCAAGTATGAGGTTCCTGGGTCAAAGCGTTCTCAAGTTATTGATCGGAAACCGTTTTTCATGTAAAGGTCACACTGACCTTGACCTTTGACCCACTGACCTCAAAATCAATAGGGTTCATCTGCTGGTGATGACCAATACACATACCAAGTATGAGGTCCCTCGGTCAAAGCGTTCTCAAGTTATTGATCGGAAACCATTTGGTATTCCGACCGACCGACCGACCGACAGACAGACAGACCGACCGACCGACCGACCGACATGTGCAAAACAATATACCCCACTTTTTTCAAAAGGGGGCATAAAAAACTATTACCGGTACTGTCATTTTTTTAAAATCCCAATAATATTTTCGGCAGTAATGTACTGTTGTTTTTACCTGGTATCTTAAATCCGTCTTTACAAATGAGCGGTATGTTTTGTTCTGTTGTCCCGTGAAATGCCAACACTGGATATGAACAGTCTTCCCCCCGTGTTTTCTTCAGATTTTCACGACATAGCCTGAAAAATGATTGTAACAGCTGGCCAATTCTAGATTTGCTGACAAGTAAGATGTTATAGAAGAAGTTATACCATTCATTATTAGACATTGGATCAATATTGATTAAGATATATATAGATATAAACCAACATGTGCATTTTTTATACAGTCAAACCCTCGTGACTCGAACTCCCTTGGACCCGTAACAATACTTCGAACCTCAGCATTGAGCCATGCAGGAATGCTTCCATTCGGTAAAACAAAATCCGTCCTCAATACATCCACCCAACAAGGAATTCGAGGTAATGAGTTCGAGCCACTAGGGTTTGACTGTATTGTTATCAGTAGAAAATGTTTTACAGGTTGAGTGTAAACTCAAAGTACATTGAACACAAAAGTTAAATAATGACACAAAAACACATGCAAATAACTGGTTTAAACAATTTTGGAGAAAACCTTGTTAAAATGGTACAACTGAATTCAGTTTCTTCAGGTTTCTTTCTTTTTATAAGTAATTATGTCTAAAAAGATTTGAAAAATGAAAATTGTCAATTC
The DNA here is from genome assembly GCF_026914265.1 of Mya arenaria. Taxonomy (NCBI): domain Eukaryota; kingdom Metazoa; phylum Mollusca; class Bivalvia; order Myida; family Myidae; genus Mya; species Mya arenaria. The sequence continues at coordinate 42,303,639 of NC_069122.1, read as the reverse complement.
TTCAGATCTCTAGTAAAAGTCATCATTAACTTAACCTTTGACAAAATGACCCAAAAATCAATAGAAGTCATGTACAGACCACAACTTGTGTACATACTAAAGCTACACTCTCACAGATTGAACATTTTGACAACCTTTTTATTGTTTGTCTTTGAATGAGGCATTTTATGCGAAAATGGATGGAAACCAGTGATATTAGACTGCTGACAAACCATTAGTAATGCTTTTAGCCATACAACATTCATTTTCAAACGGAAATATAAAAATCTGCTATCTGATCATTTGTCAGAAGTCACTGGTTTGCAGATATTTACACCAAAAATTGGCTCATTCCAAGACAAAAAAAAAGTTGTCAAAATGGTAAATCTATGAGAGTGCAGCTTATGTGTTATGAAATCAATTTAACCTTACATGAGTGTCAGGTAATACACAAATTGACTCAAAATAACGAGGTATGCTTACTTGAAATGTTCGACAAGGTCTGGGTTCACAACATATTCCACCTTCGTCAACTTTATTCTGGAAATTACAGAGAAAGAATTTTCCATTATTGTCTTAATCATTCATGCATGTAATTTATTGCATGATTTGATTGTTTGCTTAAAAATATTTATGTTTTAGATTTTCCAAGTTTCTAGTTCTGATGTTGGAAGACGTTTGCTGCTCACCGACAAACATCAGGCCTAATTGGACTTTACCTTTAGAGTTTTTTGTTCCTTTATCAAATAAAAATAATATCATATGAATTTATTTTGGTACATGTATTACAAGAGATATTTGTCAAACTTCATGCCCCCTTATGAAACATGCTGTTTATTTTAGAATCAAAACAACACTATGATCCACACCTAATGTTGACAATGCAAAACACAAACAATTTTTTTGAGGGTTTTTTAACTTAAAGTTATAGTTTTCATCTATCTTTGTGTATTTTATAAATCATTTTTTTTTATACAAGATATAACAGAATTACAATGAAAATACATTGTGCATACAATTTAAAGGTATTCTAAATTTTTAAGCCAACAACTTCAAAGTCTACAAGACTTCAGAATAGAAAAGTGTAGAGAAAATACATAAAAGGCACGAGAGAGTCTACAAAGGTCTCTGGAAAAGCATAGCCTTAGGGGAAAATACATACGAGGAACCAGAGAGGAGCCTATAAAACTGTGATTCAGCAAGACGGAAATGCATCTGTGCTGCTGAGCCCTCTTTATACGATCGCTCCGGGAAAAGCTCAAAGTATTTGACATCAGACCCTTCCAGTGCTTCCTTTTCCCCTTCCATCAGTAAGAAGCCTGTTGTTACCTGGATAGCGAACAAAAAGTATGAGCAGGAGCTAACTGGCATATTCATTATGAGCACTTCTTTAGCCTGCCAACCCATGACAGCTGCCTTTGGACGTCTGTGAATTCCACATTTTAATTGACCATATCAAACTCAACGTGGTATTACAGTAGGAGACTGATTGGACTAATTAAGACTTTGAGGTAGATTAACTAATATGTAAAAATCATACAAACTTGTTATGTATTATAAAACTTCTGTATCTTAACATTTTGGTGTTACACCTTCATCGGTAGAATAATAATAGTCATTAGTTAATGTTGTGACATCAATGTCATACACTGTGTAATGGTTTTATTCGAAGGTAGTTTTACTGGCAAACAATTCTTTATTGGAATTCCCCATTTTATGCCTTTATCTGATATTAAACAAATAAACCATCCACAAAAACAAAATTGAAAAAAATACTGCATAAACAAATTATTCAATGAACATTTATTTTAAAATAACATTTTAGTTGCATAAAATCAAATCAAATGAATATTCCCTAAATCCCTATACCATCCACTCCTACGCACAGGGTACAGAAGGTAGAAAATTCAGCTCTCTATGAACTTATCAAATAATGCTCACACTGAGCCAATTTCTGACCACTGTGTGCAAGAGTGCATCCACAATTATAATGTCTGTACCAGCATTTCGGGTTTATGGGCTATATTGACATCAGGGTTAGGGTAATTTTGCATCATTTTCTATATGAAAATTGATAAAAAAAACCACTCATTTTTTTAAAACAGGAAGGGCCTCATATACCATATGTTGGTATTTCTGTGCATACACACACCTGTTTTTGAAGATTTGAAAGTTCCTCATCTTTCTTCTTCACTTCAGCCTTGGTCTCCGCCAACTCTTCCTGCAGTTTCTGTTTAGCCTCAAACGCTTTCTTAATGAGCTCTTTTCTCTCAGCCTCTGTCATCTGACTGTAAGATTTCACCAATGACATTCCACGTTTAAGGATATCTGATGTCTTTACATCCTTCTTCGCGCTGTCTTTGTCCTAGGAATAATGTTAATGTGTATTAAATAAATATATATGTATGTTGATTTTATAAAAAAGGATGACTGTAAGATTTCATCAGTGACATCCCAGTTAAAGATGTCTAAGAGTCTTTTTCTTGCTGTCTTTTTCCTTTGAATAATATTCATGTGTCAAGATTGTTTTTACATTCTTATCATTACCTCTGTGGGTATCAACTGGCAAATCATTGGTTAATTTTAGCCAAAAACAATAACAACATGTACGGGTAGTTGCATTTAGGAGTAAAAATATTCTCACTACATGGTCACAGAAACTTATCACTCAGGTCTACATAATATATTTTGTCTTGCTTTAAGCTACAATAGTTTAAGGCTGTAAGGTTATAATGTACTGGGCCAAGAATTAAAAATTGTCAAAAAGGCTGCAATTTACAAACGTAGTTATCAAATTGCTTTTTGTGATCACTCATTGAAATTAATTTTGATCTGACACCAAATTTCAACCAATAAAACCAATTTCTAAAATATTTAAGGTTGATAATTACGCTCATTATTCGCAAAATAAACTAAAGATAACCCAACTACAGCACTAAAAAATATTACTTCCAGGATAGTTGAACATAGTTTAAATTTGGCTTTTTGAACAGCAGCATCAGCAGTGACTAGTCCACCTAAATGGCTGTCAACATGTCTTTTGACAATTTTTTTTTACTATGGCAGACTCGAGACGTCCACCATCCCAGCAAAAGGTAGCGAACGGTCCTTGCACAGAGAATCCTTGCAGCCACAATTTTGAAATTATCTTCAAATGCAAATTTCTACAAAAATATTATTGACTACTATTAAACACATATTTATTTATGTCATAATGCAAAAAAAAACCATGTTCACATATCATTAAACACTTACAAGTTTATCAAGTATCCCGATATCTGTAAATCTAGGACAAATCTGACACGTAGTATAAAAGGGTATTCGTGACCCAGAATATATTTATGTGAAAATAACGCCAACATGTATGACAAATTCAATCCAGTTTAGATCACTGTCTGGTGTATATTGAACAATTTTGTCACAGTTATTCAACATCGGTGCATAATATTACTATAGATTCTTTCGCCCTGTGTTAAATGTAGAGTGTTGTAGCGTTACAGGGATACATAAGAAATGTCCAAATAAAAATAGTATCCCTGATCGCTCATTATTGTAGCTACATCATCAGTGAAGACACTTGTTTAATCGTTGCAACCAAAATAACATACATTCTACCACAATAAAACGTCAAGATATAAGGTTCATAGGAATATGTATGAATTTAGAAATAAAACAGCTTACATCTTCATCTGAGATCTCATCTGTGTCACTACCGCTGTCCGACTTCTGCACGGAAGCCACAACAGTGGTCGGATGCGAGAATTCGGCAAAATGCATCAGATTCTTCCGGTAACACTTTGCCCCATACTTGCACGGTGGAAGGCTACTATCGTCTGTTGTCGGCAGTTTTGAGACGCTTGACGTCGAAGGACCGTCAGTAGCGTCCGTTCCACTGTCCGAGTTTGACTCTGTGTCTGAAGTTTTGGCTTTTTTAGGGTGGAAGAAATCTATGAAATGTTGAGGATTCTTTCGGTAGCAGCGCGCTCCGTATGGACATTCTGGTATATCGGTGGCCTTTTTCTTACCCTTGACAATTGCCATGTTATTTTCGAGACGATTTAGTGAATCAACATTAAATCAAGAACGGGCTTGATCAGCAATTTGTATAGCCATTGTTTACGGAAGTGAGTTGTCGGTGTTATTGAGAAATCTTCTTCGAATATTTCATCCTATATTTGCAGCTTTTTTCCAATTTATGTTCGATTCTAATTGGCATAAAATAAAGAACTATTTATTACTGTATTCCATATAGATAGGCTTCTGTGTAGCAAAGAATGCTTGTCAGACACAAATGCTATGTAGCCGTTCGCTTGGAAATAATATACCCATATCGGATACTCGTATTCGGATAGGTCACGGTTTGGGTCAATAGACAGGAAACTATTATAACTAGTTTAGATCATATAACTAAATTTCTGATTACAGCCATTGTTTAATCGTGACGTAAAAACGAGCAAACAATTAAAATCTCAATTATTGAGCCAAGGACTTGTAGGTCCGTGATTGTTTCAAATTATCATATGCATAACAGTCATTAATATTATTATAAAGCAATGCAAATGTGGTTTCAGTTCTATAACTTCCGTCTCCACTCCATCACCACCACCACCATCATCATCATCGTCGTCGTCGTCGTCGTCGTCATCATCATCATCATCATCATCATCATCATCATCATCATCATCATCATCATCATCATCATCATCATCATCAACAACACCAATTTCAACACCAGCTCCACATTATCATCATCATCAACAACACCAACATCAACACCATCTCCACATTATCATCATCATCATCTGCTCAAATGAAGTTTCATGGTAATAGGTAAAACAGATCTTAAGTCACTTTTCGGACAAAACATTCATTAGATTGTAAACCATGACCTTGATCTTTGACATACTGACCTCAAATTCGATCTGGTAATGTGTTGGTCAAGGTCAACCTACAACTGAGGATAATAGATCAAACTGTTCTCTAGTTGTTGTGCCAACACAATTTTCATAAGACTGTTGTCCTGGACATTGACCAACTGATCTAATAACAATATGGGTAATCAGCAGGTGTTTTAGTCCTATGTAAAATGGTTCTCAGGTGTATACAAACGTTTTCATGAGACTGTTGAGCAGAACCTTTGACCTACTGACATCAAAAACGATAGGAGTCAGCAGCTGGTCAAAGGCAACCTACCACTGGTTACCAGGTACTAGGGAGAACGGTTCTAGAATTATTGAGTGACTGTTGAACATGATCTTGATATACTGACCCCAATTTAATCGGAGTCATCCAATGGTCACTGAAGTTTTGAGGCTGTATAGTTTTCACAACAGTTGACTGTGACCTTGACCTTTGCCCTAATGGCATAAAAAACAGAAAAGGTCATCTGCTTGTCAATGACAACCAACCACCGGTTTTATGGTACTTAATTAAACTGTTAATCATGCAGACAAAAATTGCTCTTCTAATGAATTGATGGACAGAGATTTGCAAACCTATACTGTCCCCTTTCTAAGTGGACATATAAACAGACCTGACAATAATGAGAACAACAAGAACGCAAGTTTGCAAAATTTTATTTGTATACTGTTGAACGAGACCATTTCATGAAAAAAGTCCAGAAACAGTTACAAAAGTATGACAATGTCACATAACAACTAACATCTAACAACTTGGTGCAAGGGTAGAGGCATTAACTACAACAATTCGTTAACATACAATGTGCATTACTGTACATGGACTATTGAGGCCCAACAAATAATGTTTAGTTTATCATTTCAAACTCATTCCTCCACATTCATTTTCCTTGGCCGTATCTAAAAAAAATTAAATTATGTTAGTCCTGTTGAAATAGCCCAAATAGGATCATTTTGGGAAGAAATGTTTTCAAGAAATATTTTTAAGATTATTCAAATAATTACTGAATTAAATTAGGCAGAAATTAATATGATGTTGTTAATCAGCTTCATATATTATATATGCCATTTTTCCGTATTTGTAAAGCAAATATGGCTTCAGCTTTTTATCAAATCTAATTTGTTTTTTAAATAAATAAAAAAAATTATGCGATTTCTCCCGTTCAAAAGTACATGAGAACTAACAATTTATTTTTCATGGCCTTTTTAGTGTACTTTCTTAACGTCTTAGTTAATATCATCACTACAACATATTCAGCTGCGGTTGAAATCTGGCAACTTAATGTTGTTAGTCAAATCTGTTATTTCGATGTTTGTATAATTATATATAACATAAAATAGTCAAGGGCTTAAGGCGAAAATGTCCTAGGTGCTTTTTAAGTTGCTAAGAACACTTTCACTTTAATACATAACAATTATCCCTCAGTAGCAATAGGAATAACTGAAGATGTATTTACAATCGGTACAAAAAATAATTTTCAAAAAATCATTTAATAGATTAAAGAAGATTTTGTTCAAAGTCTTTTGTTCGGAATAAAAACTTGACATGACAAAAAGTTATATGCAATAAAGCGTAAGTTTGGAATCGCCTATTTAATTTTTACAAAGCCAACTAAATTTTCTCCCTCTAACCTCCCTGCTAGAATTTAATTAATTTCCAAATCTGAAAATAACAAAATATTTGTTACAAGTAAAATTTCACAATGCCAAAGCTAAGTTTTATGGAAGTTTAACAAGAACGTAAATGAAACTGTGTGAATTGATCACTTCAATGTATTGGTCTCAAATATTTAGAAAATGATAGATAAAAGCAATTCACTACATAATTATGCTTAGTATCATACACTCATGGATCAATGTTTAATTTACAACAGAGAATTTCATATTAATTTTTATGCAAACAACATAACCCCATTTAGGCTTACAACCAGACGAAACTGACCTTTGTGTTTTAACAAGCAATTCATATACAGTCAAACCCCGTGGGCTTGGGATTTCTTTCATTCATTTGAAAGAAATCGGTCCTTTAGAGTCAGTGAAGCTAAAGTGAGTTCAAGTGAAACCTTTGACCCCACCCCCGTCTGCTTCAAAGACAAACCCTTCTATTTAAAAACTTCTTCATCCCTTTAAAAACACTAAAATCAATTAAAAAATAACAATTTGTTTATTCTTACATTATCAAGCAAACAAAAGCACATAATAAAGAAGTCAACTATATGCTGTAAAAATGAATTTGAGACAATTATTAACAGATACATTAGAAATTCCAACAAAGATCATGTTCTTTCAACAGAACATTACAGAGAAGTTTCATAGTATAACAATAAATAATTATATACATGAACACAAAAAAGTAATGGAACAAGGTCTAAGCATCCATGGTTCCCTTCCTCCAAACCACAGCTCAAGTCTTAAGAAGACCGCTTTAGATAAATACAATTATTACACTTTTATTACTCTATTTAATTGCCCAGATTACAGATGCAGGATCTTGTTCAAACTTATCTGTCTTCAGAACTCTGATTTCTTTGTTCACACTTATATTATCAATTCAATACTCAGAAACATGTATTTGTTCAGACTTTGGATGATCAGAACTTCATTAGCTCTTCATCTGTTTTAGGACTTTGCATGTTAAGAACACAAATGAAAAGTCATGAACTACCTACATTTAAGCATTAGGTATTTGGGTTCATATTTGGTATAGATCTGTATTTCAACATGGTTTATCTGTCTTAAGACTTCCAGTATCTGTGTTCAAACTAAGAATCTGTGTTTATTATTCAGATTTCTGAGTTCAGACTTGGTGTGGTCAGAGAATGGATGTTAAGACATGGATTATCTTATGTAAGTTATCTTTGTTCAGATTAAGCATAACATCAGGAAATTACTGCTCACATTTTCGGCATTTATGTACAGACAATTTTAACACCTGTGTTCAGAATTAAAATGTCTGTGATAATCTCATTTTCAGACATAGTATTATTTTTCACAGTTACTGTTGTCCAATGTAAGAATGTGGGTGACTCTGCATATCTGTGTTTATATACACAAATGACTGTTCAGATTTCAGGTACCTGCACTAAGAACTCTTTTAGAGAACCAAACGTCTATGGTAAATTCCATATACTGTTTAGACTTCTGGAAACTGTGTTCAGATATGGTGTTTAACTCAAATATCTGTGTTCAGACTTAAGGTTTCTGAGTTAAGTTTTTAAGACATAGTATGTCTTTGAAATATGTGTTCACAGTTGGCATATTAGTGTTCAGACTTCTGGAATCTGTGTGAGGGTGGTGTTTGTGCTCTCTGGTTCTCCAAGCCCAGGCTCAGTGGGTACTGGTGTCATACGATGCAACGACGGTGACAGCTTTGTTTGCATTGTCTGGATATAGTTCTGAAATGAAAATTTATGTATCTTTTATAATTTATTAAACAAGAGTACTGCAGAGAGAACTCAAACACTTGTCTGTTTTTAGTTTCTTTTTTCTTCGTTGAAAGGTCTGGCATTACTTGACAACTAGGGCTGAGGTATCGGCCATGCTATAGGTATCTTGTCTCATGAGTATAAGGTTTCATTTAAATATATTGTAACAGTTTTTCGAGTCTGACACTGCTGCAAATACCTGCGACAACAACCATACCTCGGCTATAACAATATCTAAACTCTTCATCTTTGCCCTTGTTGCTAGACAAAGTAATCGCCATGTGTACGCCATGTTGACCAGGCAACACGTATAAGGTCAAGGTCAAGGAAATCATGAAACCATTTTAGTGATATATATTCTAAGTATCTTCCCCTCACCTGTGAGATGACGTCTCCTTTCACTCTACGAGCTTGGTACAGATGTCTATAACGTGACTGATGTGGGGCTTCCTTCGGCTTTTCCCGGGGCCGCGGTGTACGCTTTATACAGTACTCACGGCATCTGCGAGTTGGGGTAGCTGGAATAGGCATACGTACTCGGTATATGTTTGGTCTTCACTAATTAATACTTTTTAAAATATAAGTCAATAAAATATTTTCATTTCAATTTATACTTTATGGGTGATAAGTTCGCTAAGACTAGAATATATTGGCAATGAAGGTATGCATACACACATTGAGGTCTACACAAAGTAATCAAGCTCAAATATTACTGCTTCCCTTCTTTCTGGTTGAAATTGCTAACCAAGGGGAAAAACTCCTTATTAAAAATGGTAAACTTAGTACCAGTAAACAGTTGTCTACCCAGTATTATTATTCTCAATACATGAAACTTTCTTTGAGTTCTTTGTTCAATGCCTACTCTATCCATTTTCTCCTAATAATTCCATAAAATTAAAAAAATTACATGTATTTCAGTAAGTCTGGTGTTGAGAATCCCACAAACAAATAAATTGATAATCCTGATGCAAATTGATCAATGATTAATAATCAATTTCATCCATGCAACTTTTCATCTTGGCTAAATTGTAAATCAATAAATCTAACATATTTTTAGTAACTATCCCAAACTGCATTTTTTTAAAAAAACAAGCAGCTTTTTAAATAATAAAGATTATTGGGATGAATTGGTGTATCATTCTGGAAAAACAGCCTTTCAGATTTTTCTTTCAAAAATCGATCATGACAAAATCACTATTGATAGTCCATGATTTTGACCTTTTTGATCGATTTTTGATTATAATAGATCATCAGAACAACGCAAATTTAGTCATACCTTCTTTATGGTCATATCCCTGTCCCGTTATTTTCCACTGAGCGATTGCACCGACCAGGAAACAGAATGGCCAACATCCGAGAATCACCCACGAGTACCAGCACAGAGGAAGCGAATCCCGCGCCTTAAACCGGTCCTTTATATACTCTATCAAGATAAAATGCTCGATGAAATAGTCAATACATGAGATCATTAAAATTCCTCCAAATACACTTGTTCCCAATATAGTTCCTGACTTCTGGAATTTTAGAGTAGAAAATGCGCACACGATTCCTATACCAACTGTTACTCCGATAGGAATCCATAACGTACGCAGATGAACAAACTGTTCTAGAACTATGAAACCACTGATGGCAATGCAGTTTCCAAAGTTGAAGCCCGTGAGAAATAGGCCCACATATTGCACTAGCATACACAACAGCCCACACAGAGCCCCAGCGCCGAGTGAGATTCCAGCACTAACAAGAGGGCTGAAGGTTGACTCCTCCTGGCATACCTCGTAGACTAGAATGGACCCGAACAGAAACCCAGTGAGGAACATCACAACCCGGAAACAGCGATATCCTGAAACACAAGAATTATTGAATAAATTGATATTTTCACAATTTTGGGAATGGGGTGTTTCTAATTGGAAAAAAATGTCACCTTGACTATAAATTGGGAGTTCCAATTTTGCCTAGAAATGAACAAAAAAGCTTAACAAATAGATAGAATAGATAGAAGAATGTGATTTTTAACGTTTGTGCAACTATCTCTCAACTTAAGCACCGGTTATGTTATCAAATGTACAGTAGAGATAGTGTATTTTATAAGGTTCAAAAATCTTATGACCAATGAAATACATAAATTAGTAAACTGACTTAAGTTAAGAAATGACTTAAGATTCTTTATAAATACCAGCCTAGTACAGAAAGTATATTTATGAGGTTTATTAAATTAAAAAGTGTAAAGACACTGGTGCCTCTCTATGTTTTTAATAAAAACATAGAGAAGCACCAGTGTCTTTACAGTTTTAACACTTTCAGGGACAGCAATAAGACGAAGTCTATTTGTCGTATGCATTATAATTATATTTTCTTTGATTTTTTTCTTGGAAAATTCCTTTCATTATATAAATGAAAAACATTACAGTCAAAACTCGCTAAGACAAAGTAGTTGGGGCCTGCGACTTTAAGATGGGGAACATTAGATACAACCAAAATATAAAAAGCGTATGACCGAAAAACTGAAAACATTCGAAAAAAGGTTCGACATAACCAGAATATTGAGATAAAAGCGATCAACATAGCGAGTTTCGACTGTATTTCCAAAATTAGTTGTTGTTTTTTAGCTGTTCCAGAAAGATTTAATATTTGTTCATGTTTAAAGGGATTAGTTCACAGATTTTAAATTGGCAACCAGTTATTTTACTTACTAATTGTATGAACAAACTGCAAAAGCAGCTGGCAGATATTATGACTCAACTCTATTTTAAACTTTGAAGGCCTTTAATCCTTGTAACAAGCATTTTGTTCACAATTTACTGGATACTACTTTTTCGATGTTTGACCGTATATAAATGAGATCTAGTACCTTCAATTGTGTCACAGAGAGGGTTCAATAAATTGAAACAATATTAAGATAAAATCATATATTTTTATACTTATGTTTAAGGTAGTGAAAATTTGATTTATTATATGATTTGAATATACATGGCTGCAATTGTATCTGTTTTATGTACAAGTAATAAGGATAACTTCACAATAAAGTCTAAAATCAAGATATTATGCGCTTCACAGATGGTGCTAATGTTATAGAAAAAGTAACAGCTTCACAGAGGTGCTAATGTTAAAGAAAAAGTAACGAAATAATAAAATACAGGGTTTCGCACCCAATATCTTTTCACCATATTTAATCCATCAAGGTTACAAGATAAGGCCAAATAATAATATTGTGGTTATGATTTACCCAACTGACCCTATATTCATGTTCTCGTCTTAATTACTGTTTGTTTGTTTTTAAATTAAATATTGTGATATATTATCATATACAATATAGCTATGCAGCAGGCACTATTATTGGTACAAGGTGATACATTTATCAGTATCGGATCCAGGTTTTTACATTAGAGGGGGCATAACTTTGGGGCGTAACCTTTCCTCAGAACCAGAATATATTTGGCGTATTTTCTCGGATATTATAGTAAACCTGGACAATTTAAGGGGGGGGGGGGGACCAGGTATGCCCCACCCCTCAGATCAGCTATTTTACAAGTTTATCTTGTATTATCTTGTATAGTACAACTTTCATGGCAACATTAATGTCTGAATGTGTATGTATATAAACAATACAAGGATGTTTTCCCCGCCTATTTAACCTGTATTTTATCTGCATGAAGCAGGAACCACAACAGAAATTTTTATTTGGCCTGATATACAGTAAGTATAAAAACATGTATGATTGGTAACAGATAATTGCTTTTCCTTGTTATATAGCCACAATTACCTGTAATATATATCACAGCGGTTTCATGTCATAATCACATCTAGATTGTACAGTTTATTACAGGTCCTGTGGGAAGCATGTTTTTCACCATATGTTTTATTCTGATTTGGTTATTACATTATAATCACTACATTTATCTTGGCCTGAAAATTGTGAAATAAAATGTATAGTCTTCTGCAACAGATGGTTATATCATTTGCAGCCCACTATAAAAGGTTGAAATCATTTTTTCACCATTACGGGATGACAGTTTTTTCAAACTTATTGGCATTTAATTTTCATATTGATAAGACATTTTATTTGCCATACTTATAGGTTGAATTGTCTTCATGATGTTGGTTGTTCATATTGAAGGGTAACTTTAGTTTACGTCTTAATATTCAATGTGAATTAAATGCCTATCATTCAACAAGTCGCTTTAAATGAAATTTGCATTGCAAATATAACATTTCTGTACTTCAAGGCACCAGTATTTCTTAAGAGGATATCTATAATATTTACATATAAATATATATCTTTGTGTGTTACAACAGACCATGACTAATGGCTATTCGACAAAACACAAACAAACATTGCTATTACTTCATTTACTGTGTCTTACATAAACACATATGTTCACAGTAGTGGGTCCAAGAGTTGATGTGACAGGGGGTGTAACTTTAATAGGGGCACAACGTTTTGACATTTGCCCCTCCCTAAAAACCCAAATTAAAATTGTTTAGAATGTTGGGCAGGCGGATTTGGGATACTCCCAAACGAAATGTTTTAGTCAAAAATGGTGCATTTTGAGTGTACTTATTACTTTTTTTCTCTGATATTGACATTAATAGTAAACTTGGACAATTAAAGGGGGACAAGAACAAGATGCACACGCCCTCGATCCGCTAGTATGTTCAGAGATTGAAGTGAAAGGTAAAAAACCGACTAATATCAATAAGGCGGGACTTTGTCAGCAACAAAATCATTTCACCATTATATAATTATGATATCAATTATTTGGATGTTTTTATGAAAATTAATCATTTGTCTGGCTATGCAATGTTATTTTCACCTAGACCTCCAAATAAATATTAATCTTTATATAAATTGTTACAAAATATTTCCGCTAATATAAAGGATACCTGCAACTTACCAAAGAATGTGTAAAGAATTCCGAACAAGAAGCATAGAGCACATATAATTGCAGCCGTAATATCGTAGTCAGTATTAATAACGTCACACTGTCTAACGCTGCCATTTAACGTCTGGGATTCTGTCATCACTGTCACGTTGCCAACCAGCACGTTATACGTTGCTGATGTCACATCAGATTCTTGAGAAGACCCCTTCAAATCCAGATTGGGTAAGTCTGAACTTTCCATTTTTGTTTTTAATCTTGGCCCCTCAATTTGTTTTTTTCAATTACACAATTTTCTAATTATTCCTTCCATGTTTCTTGCTGACTGGCACAGTTGAAGTCTGAAACACACAAAAATAAAGATTAATAATGTTCAACAAGATTGAAAGATGGCAAAAATCGAAATTTCCATAACACCACAGATGTTATCAATGGCTTATCAGCTTTCCTCTGGATCGAAATGAAAACACTATCTGAGAAACCATTAAATAATTTTTGAAACCATTAAATAATTTCCAGTTTACCCAGGTTTAATAGTTCTTTGATGATGAATACATGAAGAAAGCCAAGATGTCAACCTTAAGACAGTTTCAAGAGAGATATTAAAGATTAAATAAAATACATAAATAAGCCGAAAAGATATCTCGATGGTCTCAAAAATGCTTGGTTACAGTGTTGGGACATACATTTTTTTCGTTGATTTAAGTTGCAATGGAAATATTATGAAGCAATTTTGTGTCAAATTGTCTTCGTAATATTTGTTATCTTTTATCTAATAGATCTTAATGTTTTTGTCCCATAAGTCAGATGTACATATTGTCTTTTTTGCTGTTCAGATGTAAATCTTTTATTCATATGAAATATATGATATTCGGTATGAACATTATTGTTATCTTATGAGGAATTCATTTATATTCTTTATAATACCTTTAACCTTTAAATTATATGCAATATTTCATACATTTTATTTATTTCCTTTCACATCTGAAGGGTTTCATAATGGTTTTTAATTCTTCAACAAACTTATTTCTTGTGTCTACATGTTTCCTTTTATTTTAGCACCTTCATTATTTTATGTTCTAACTAATCTTTATGCAACAGGCTTTATATAGCTAGACAAGTTTTGATAGCTAAGCCTGAGTGAGACATTTCTGACATTCTTGTTATTCTTAACCTTTTAAAACAACAACATGTTTCATATAAAAGCCTAAGGATCACTTTTATTAAGGACTTCGAATTGTATGGTGTTCCATTACATTACTATATACTTTGTGTGTTACCAAAGTCAGGACATTGTGTTACAAATATTATTTTTGACTTTGTGTGCGTTAACAAAGTTATAATAAAGGACATTGTGTAACAAATATATATATATATCTACGAAAAGTTTAATAAGTGTGTTTAATAATTTGTGTTACAAATTTAAAATACTTAACACTTGTGTTACAAGAATCATTGATGACACTATAAATTACTTCTACTGGTGTTCCATAGAACTGTATACATGTGATTATTTCTGGACGTTATTAAAACTTTAAAACATTCATTGTGAGTTGCGTCAGAATTTGAACCCACACATTCACGTCATTATAGAAACAGCAAATTAGGTCTCAAATGCTTTCTTTGACATTTCTGTATATATTGAATTTGTGTATTAATGATGCAGTCTTACTCCCAATTAAAATTTACAACAATTAAAACAAAAGGATGAATAAATATCGAAAACAATGGTTCTTATGAAGGATACCAAGTTTACGGAAATATGATCTTTAAGTACTCTGACCAATCATTTAATATTTTTTGCGTTGTTTATAACTATTAAATACACGTTAACAGTTGTGTTATCAGTAATAAATATTTTCCATAAATGCAAGTAGTTAGAGGTTTATTACTCAAAATTTATGTTTGCTTTACATGTACTGATTTTGAATAAGTTGTGGATATCACTTTAATAATTAGTTCTTTATGCTTTTAATTGTAATGAACACAAATGGTCAACAACAGGGAAGGACTTAAAAATCAGAAAATCAAACTTTTTTATTGACGCTCTCGAAAAACTCTTGGGTTGTGGGGCTTTACCAAGTAGTGCTGGGTTGCGGTTCTTCGTTATAGGCTTAAATAAGAGATTAATAAAGAATGGCTGTGATAAAGCTCCATGTAAGCAATTAATTATAGGCTATGCATATATAGGCTTTGACTCAGTTCAAGATAGCTGTAACTCAATAATAACATTTACTGAGTTAAGTCTGTTTTGCATTTAGCCTTGAACAGATTTTTCAGAAGCAGGTTTGAATCATGGGGTGGGGATGGGGGTATTAGCCTTCACTGCATCTAATTGGACCTTCCTTCGCCTTTGATAGTAAAAGAAGTTAACATAAAACAAAGTATATTTATATACCAGGATGTTTTCAAGAGAGATCGATAAAACTGAACCATATGATAAGAACTGATGTTTCATCAAAGATAATTATGGTTTTCCAAAGTGTCTCCCTCCTGTGAGCATCAAAGATAACATTTCTTTTCTATCTCAGGCCTTAATATTAAATAAATTTGGTAATCTGGCCCTTAGCAACCTACAAAATAGTGTGTGTGTTTTTATATGTAGTTTAAAACCTTTATATATAGCTTTATAAAGAAGCTTACTTAAACACCACTCCAATGGTGACAATAACATTCTTACTTCATATCATTTATCAAGTCTAATAAAAAAAATCCTACCTACAATGTACCCTACCTATTTTCGATAAGGATGTAACCCTAACCAAATCATTTTTTGTTTTGCCTTAGATGTTATATATAGTACCATGGACAAAATATATACACCATAGATTGGAAACTTCTTTCTATGTTCATTTGTACCATGTTGTCAAGAACAACATTCAATAACTAGCAGGCATATATTCATAAGTGAATAGTATTGCAATTTATTCTCAAAATAGTAATAGGATGGTCTGCAGGGAATACCCGCTTTCTTGATTGTTACCAGTCCAAAATAATTGGGAGTATTAATAAATAGATGAAAAAACAAACACTTTTAAACATTGGTTACTGTAATGCACCAGTCAATTGTAACTCCCCCCCCCCCCCCAGGTTCACGGGTAAAGTGGGGGCCTTTGACTTTTGGTCCAGCCAAGCCAGTGTAAAATCCCCTGGGGACCACCTGCAGGTAAAAATGACCCCCCCCCCCCCCAACCCAGGGAGCCTAGGTAAGGTCCTTTCCCTGCTATTTTTGGCGCAAAGAGTTAATCACCATATTCACCCAGCACTGCCTGGCCACCTGGAATGTTATAACACATAATTTCTCCAGTATACCCCAGGATCGGGGGGGGGGGGGGGGGGGGGGGCAAGGTTACATTGACTGGTGCATAAATAACTATGTCTCATGATGCCTTCAAATACCACTTATATTTCATATCTACTATGTTATGCATGATTATCATGTTTTAAATCAGTCCTCTACATAGGACTTTTTGTAACATGAACACTGTGTCAACCACCAAAATAGATGTCTAGTTCAGTACCATCCTCAGTACCTTTTTCATATCTATATAATCATGATAAAGCCAAGAATAGTATGCATACTATCTTAAACTTATATCTCCATAAGATAAAACATCACACTAAAGTACTGATAAAAATATTAGATAAAAAGTCACATCAATTATCTAGGTGGCCTAACACAGTTCCCAGCCACTTTGATCCAACAATAACATGATGCTATCTTAACGGACACATACAGACTGCTGACCTTCTCTATATATGCAAGTCTTATCAAAGATGTAACATTTGACAATGAACAATGATGAATGGCAATTTGTTTTTATGGAAGCACCCTGTCGCCACTTTATGTTTTACGTATAAAATTTGTTACCGTATATGTGCTAATACATACACTTACATGCATTATCACTGAATGGATGTAATGTTTTAAGACCTTTCTATATATTTATATATTTAGAACTGCAAACATTTTACTGCATAAATTACACCAAAATGCACTTCTTTAGACTTTAAGTTTAGCCAAATTTTTCTCTGGGAAATACAACCACCTTGACATGTTCACAGCTTACCTTGGGGGTTTTGGGGGAGGGGCACTGACTGACTGACACCCTGACTGGTGCACCCCCTATGATGTGAAATCCTACATTCATTTCTGCATGAAGGTACTGTAACAGCCCACTTGGGCAGTGAAGAAATCAACATTTATCAAATCCACAAGTTTTGGCATCATCACTTTTAATAGTTTCTGACAGAATCTTAAATAATCGTATAATTAATGTACTGTTATTAAAAATAATACTTCTCCACAGCTGACATCATTTGTAACAGAATGTCCTCAAGGTCACTGCCCCTAAAGTGAATGAGGCCCCTCTAATGTCAGGTCCGGGATCTGCCCCCCAGGGACCTTTATGTAAGCCCAATATTTGCAAAAGCAGCAGAATATGATCAAATGAACAAAGAGATATTTGCAAATTCGAATTTTCCTTCGACTGACTCATCACTTGTAAACCTTAACACTGGAAGTTATAAATCAAGTTGAACAATTTGATAACAAGCTTTCTGTCTGAATGAGCTACTTGATTTTAACCATATGGTTTAAGTATGAACAGAACAAATCAAACCTGATTGAAACATCAGTACTGTGTGAATATATTGACCTTGCTACCTGACATTCATTAATTAACAAACTCATGCACTGAATAATTGAATTGTACTTACCATGGAAGTAATTTCAAAACAGAGATCATTTTCTGTGTTCAATAAAAGTTCACATAAAGCAAATTACAGCGCTGAAATTTTCTGATTTTTTTATATATTTAATCCTTTCCAAAGCTCACACTGTTCAGCTGTTCTACTTCATTTCATATGAACACTTAATAGAGCAAAGACTGAAGTAGTTAAACATCCAATGCCTGAATAGTCTAGACGATGAAACTTGAGCAAATTGTACAGTCAGCTTAAACAATACCCTGTTCACCACATTATGCTTTGAACAATAAATGTATCAGCTGATTCAATCATCTACAAATCCCTGTTATCTTGGTTTCCTATCAATGGGCTAGCTGGTAGCCTGTACAAATTATCCTCACTGTCAGAGTGCGCCAATGGATTTTCGCTACCAAATGTGAGAACAAAGTGTGACAATATTGACCAACAAGCCTGTCTATAGGAAGTATTTGTTTACAAACATAAGAAAGCAGAGATCAGCTTGAAGCTATTTTAAGGCTTGCTATATTGATCTTAACAGAGCTACCTCTGCTTTGATGTATACAATATCTATAAAACTATGGCAACTTGACTGCTGGAATGGTCATATTTTGTATCTTCTGAGAAATGTTTTCCAACATTGCCACCTTTCCCCAGAGCTTTCACTAATAGAATTATAATAATATATAATGTTTATTTCTGTTTTACTAAATCAGGTACGCACCACTCCAGACTAGAAATAGCCAAAAAAATAACTCCTTAACAAGATGCAATTACTATGATTTGGCGAGGGGGCCCTGTAAATTGTCCAAAGTTGTCACTGCCGGAGTAGCAACCCCTTTATGCCAAATCCTGGAATCGCCCCAGTAATTTCATGCATACACTATGATTTGGGGACAGGGCCCTGTAAATTGTCTGAAGTTGCAACTGCAAAAGTAGAACCCCCCTAATGCCAAATCCTGGAATCGCCCCAATAATTTAATGCATACACTATAAATTGGGGTCGGGGCCCTGTTAATTGTCCGAAGTTGTAACAGCCAAAGTAGCACTCCTCTTTCATGGCAAATCCTGCAATTGCGCCAGTATTCATGCATTCAGTACAATTTGGGGAGGAGGCCCTGTGAATTGTCCAAAGTTGCAACTACCGAAGAAGCACCCCCCTTATGCCAAATCCTGGAATCGCCACAGTAATAAAGATGCATACACTATGATTTAGGGACGGGGCCCTGTGAATTGTCTGAAGTTGTAACTGCCGAAGAAGCACTCCCCTCATGCCATTTAATCCTGGAATCTCCCCAGTAATTTCATGCATACGCTATGATTTGGCAAGAGAGCCCTGTGAAATTTGTTCACAGTTGTAACTGCCGAAGAAGCATCCCCCTGACATGCCAAATCCTGGAACAGCCCCAGTAATTTCATACTCTTGAGGGCTCTAAATTTGGCAAATTGTGTGATCATACTCTGGAACTTTTGGTTGTTGCAATAATGTTCTGTTTAGTACCGCAATAAAAGCTTATTGTTATATAAACATTTGTCTGAAGGTTCTGGGGATGATGTGTTTATTTAGGTAATGTCATCAACATGGTAGGAAACTGATATTGGTAGAGTGCTTTTTCTTTTGTTCTCGGCAAGTTCTGTCAGCCACATGAGGCCAAAAAAATAATCGTTTGTTTTTGATAACATAGGGCTAGTTAGGTAGGCATAGACTGTTTTCTTTTTAAGAACCGGCATACTGTACAAAACCCCTCTTTATCAGTCACGAAAAACAATACAGCTGGAGGAAATATCGATCAAAACGCAAAAAAGTGCAGGGTCGGGACTGGAAAGGTAAGTGAGAAAACAAAAAACTTTTTTTTTATGCTTGACAGAGGAAAAAATGCATCCAGACCAAATTGGTTTCGTTAGCAAGATTTACTGCACCTGCTCCAGAAAAGTAAAAGGAAAGACATATAAAAACATGTGACCGCAATTATATTTTCACTAATGACCATGACAAAAAAACTTCGTTGAAAAAACAGGCTGCGTCAAATGAGGCAAACACTTAATACATCTCTGAAAACTCAGCAAAGACTTAAACAGTTACAATATTTGTTGTTATTTTGCTTAAAATCACACAATTATAAGAACGGTGAATCAAATAATAACGTTCAATTAAGATTATTATTCAAAATGATAAATCATTACACCAAAAAATGGTTTAACCTTCACCACATCCTCTATTCGAAAAAATGAAGAAGTATATTTTTTTTATTTTTTTTGCTTGCTGACACCAATTTGTTTTTCAGCCAATATCCGTCAAACTTCTCATTTAAATTCTATTAGTGTGGTCTTATTTCAGGATGGAGACAGCCTGCATTGAGGAAGAGTAAATCTTTTAAATAATTCAAAGATCAAAAACATTTTAATGGCTCTGCAAGGAACAATCTATTGCAAATGTGAATTTCAGATTACAATATACAAGTACAGTAAGGCCTAAATATAATAATGCTTTGTTCCTTATGTCAGTTCGTGCTACCTCCCAGAAGCATAGGGCAGGTAGATTGTGAAATATTTCTTTTAAGTAAAGTTGTGTATATCGTTTACACACTGAAAACTGCCACTATTTTGTCTGGGTACTATAAAGCATCTTTTCTTTTCAAGAAACTACCGAAAGTTCAGCCCAAAAGAAGAAAACAAATAATGGTGAGATTTTTTTCAAATGTTTGAGGTTGGCAATAAAGAAAAAATGACGGTTGGGTGCCCCAAAAATGGTTAGCTGAAAACCAAAATTAAACAAAACCCCCTTAATGTGTTTCAGCTGAATCAGCAGTAAAGCCATATGGTGCATTCTCAAAAGAATATTCTCTGGAGCATTACCTCATGATCATCAAAGCAGTTAATGTATTGGCAAAAAAATACTCACAGGCCAGAAATATCCTAACACAACGTCATTTTTTTTGTAAAACAATTACCGTTACGATTAATATTTTCTGATGAATAATATTTTACCTGGAACTGCTCAATTTCTCTGTGACTCAGTAAAATTCACAAAATCTAGTTGATGTGTGTGAGTTACAAGTGACTTTATCTGAGCAGCCATTAGAAAAGCAGGTCTGTATGTCATTAGAAAAGAGGAATATCCTTAAGGTAGTCTGTATGCCATCAGAAGAGGAATACCCTTAAGGTGGTCTGTATCATCAGCCATTAGAAATGCAAAATATCCTTAAGGTAGTCTGTATGTCATTAGAAAAGAGGAATATCCTTAAGGTAGTCAGTGTTTGCCATTAGAAAAGAGGAATATCCTTAATGTAGTCTGTATGTTAATAGAAAAGAGGAATATCCTTAATGTAGTCTGTATGTTAATAGAAAAGAGGAATATCCTTAATGTAGTCTGTATGTTAATAGAAAAGAGGAATATCCTTAAGGTAGTCTGTATGTTAATAGAAAAGAGGAATATCCTTAAGGTAGTCTGTATGTCATTAGAAAAGAGGAATATCCTTAAGGTAGTCTGTATGCCATTAGAAATAAGCGATACCCTTAAGGTAGTCTGTATGCCATTAGAAAAGAGGAATATCCTTAAGATAGTCTGTGTGCCATTAGAAAAGAGGAATACCCTTAAGGTAGTCTGTATGCCATTAGAAACGCAGAATATCCTTAAGGTAGTCTGTATGCCATTAGAAGAGGAATATCCTTAAGGTAGTCTGTATGTCATTAGAAAAGAGGAATATCCTTAAGGTAGTCTGTATGCCATAAGAAACGCAGATTATCCTTAAGGTAGTCTGTATGCCATTAGAAAAGAGGAATATCCTTAAGGTAGTCTGTATGCCATTAGAAAAGAGGAATATCCTTAAGGTAGTCTGTATGCCATTAGAAATGCAGAATATCCTTAAGGTAGTCTGTATGCCATTAGAAAAGAGGAATATCCTTAAGGTAATCTGTATGTTAATAGAAAAGTGGGTTCTGCTTCAATTTTGTTTTTCAGTAGATTTAATGGTCATAATGATAATGCATACATGTAGGCTACAGTAGTCTAAAATAATAGACGTGTTATACGGGATTCTTCCAATCCCTAACGGATTTGCCATATCAAAAATCTAAAAAAAAATCCGTCAAAGTACAATTATTTGTACTAAGGCTACAGATGCCCCAAATCTAATTAATGTGACCATAAAATCAACAAATTGATGAAACACACAAATAATTTCATACTGTTATTCTCTGCCACGAGAGAAAATGATTGCTTGAACACCGTGAATGCAACCCGCACATATTATTCCCACAGTGAACAGTCAGTTTAAATGTGACCCATCTAGCTCAATCACTCAAAGTGACTTTTTTCAGCCATTCTTTCTAAAACGAATTGAACTGGAGAGACTGTACTGTCACAACATTTAATCAACATTTATAAAATGACAATGCTCAATCATTTCAAAGCTTGAACTAATCACAGATATAAATTACAGCAGCAGCTAGCCCTTGAATTTTTACCTTTCAAATTTAGTGAAATTCAGTCAATATATTAATTCTAATGAAATTCTCACTAAAGTTAACTCTTACCTCAGTATCATGCATAGTAAAATCATCCCTGATTTGCAACCAATATCAACAAAGCCAAGAAATAATGAAATCTTCACATAATCAGGTCTTATAATGACAATATCTCTAAATCCACTGCCCTACTATATTAATGAACTCTATCCTGAAAAGTCTCTACCCTATTGATCGATAATTTGTCCAGGCAATCAGTGTCCATCACATTGTGAAGCCAGCATCTCAGAAACCAGATACATAGATGGCTTTGTGTAACAAACACCAAATCTAATCTCATACAGAAGATGACATGAAGTAACATTTTAATGATTAAGAATGGGCAGAGTGTGCCCTGGATTCTATACCATAAAAAAGTTGAATAAGCCAGTTCAGGACTACACTACCAATAAATAAATAAAACATTTCAAAATCATTTCAAAGCATCAATAATTTCACCTAAACCTTTTCTCTGACAATTATTAACTATTTGTTTTGCCTAAAATTACCATCATACTTAAGAAGATTCCTGCAAATAAAAGATCCTGAGTAACTGCATCAAATTCAAAAAACACTTGCACTTAATCATTATTATCAATCCAAAAACCTGCACTTAATTGGCACATTTATTCTTCATCTGATAACTATAATTTTCTCAAAAATGGGCTCAGGAATATGCAGCATTGAATATAAAGGAGTAAGCACTTAGCCGACACTCACTATTTGCTCAAATAACTAATATTTATCCCGACATCTGCATTTCTCATGAAATTGCCTCTTCTGCTTCAAGTGATTGCCACTTAACACAAGTAAATGCTATGCCCACAGTGAATATTTGTGCCAGGATGCCATCTTTCCTTGGATAAAAGATTGTGTATTTGCAAAGAAAACAACCTTTCACAACAAGTCCAACCTTTCACAACAAGTCCAACCTTTCACAAGTCTAATTTTTCTTCTTGAGTCTCGACTATTGTCAAATAAATATCACTAAATTGTGAACCTTTGCTCTGTGCCTGTGCTGTAAATAAACTGACCATAATTGTACATGATTGTATCGGCCCAATTATCCGTTATTGACCAAGTTTGGCCCCCAGTTATCCTGGTCAATCAAGCCTTTATAACACCCAAAAGACTCCAGCCAGGTTGTAACTGACAAAATGTAGGTCAATTGCAGCTTCCTAATGAGAATTGTGGAAACAAATGTGTTCATAGGATAGGAAATCGTTTCTGTTAAACTCCTGATATATGTATACCGACCCTGGCAAATCTAGACTCGACCCTGAAGAATCCAGACCCGGGCAGGCAGACCTCCTGCCCCGGAGCATTAACAAATACATTTCTGTCTCCTCTATAATTCCTGCATATTTGATTTATCTGAGGCTTACTAAAATTCACAAATTTACTGAAAGCTATTTTGTTACAGTTGATCAATAAAGCATCAATTACACTGAATTTGACCATTAAAGGCATCAAGTCTTCAAATTTCATCCTACAAAGGCACTAAATACCCTAAATAAACTACAATAAGGCCCTAATATTTAAAAAGATGTAATTGTTTCTGGTTATCAATCATTATTAGACATCTGTGAGTTATTACATCAACAGCTACAACTTCCTCAGAAACAGCTGACCTGCAATTTTCAGTAAAACAGCTGCCCCTAGTCTGTATAAAAAGCGATATTCAACCATAGCTACAGCCCTACTCGGTCCTGTCCCTGTCAATTAAAATAAAATGAAAAATAATCAGAGCTTTCAAGTAAAAAACAACTTGTTTGACCACAAACAGTTGCCAACACTCAAGTCTGTTTGTTGTCTGCCAAGTCAAGAAGGGACATAACTAGACATAATTCATTTCTTTTTTAAGCCACTGGGTCTAAATGCTACACAAGATGTGCATAATGGTGCTGGCAACTTTAAGTGTATAAAATTTCCTTTAACATTTGAATGGGTTTTAGGTAGGGCTGAGGTTGAATGTTTTGCATTCTGTCGACAATAACACTGACTTTTTTTAGGAAAAACAGAATGTATAGCTGAATACCATAATTATATCAAGACTTAAAGGCTTTATACCCATACTATCAAAATCATTAAGGCATCAAATCAACAAATAAACATATGTAGTTTTATCAGGGCATAGTCAGTTATGTTAAATGCTGATGCCTTCTAATAATGACCCCACTCAATTATGTATTTGATATTATTTTAATGGGTTACTTTGCGTGCAGATTACTTATATATAGGTAAAATATGTTTGAAAATTCATTGTAGATAAACTTAAAGTGACATTCTCATTCAAAATCAATGCAAATACATGTATAACAAACACCAATTTTGACTGATAAACTTTTTACTACTAACTTAATAATGCATTTATGGAAAATATTAATTACTGATAACAAGATTGTAACCGTGTACTTTCTGTTTGTTACAAACAGAAAAAAACAAAAAATATTAAATGATTGGTGAATGCTTAAAGATTTACTGCACTCTACTATTGTCTCATAAGGTAGAAATAACTTGTTTTATACTCATTTCTTTCAAATTCAACTCATTATGATACAACATTTTATTAAGAAAACAAACAAACCCAAAGTACATTGACCAAATCGTTATAAGTTCATTATGCAACATTTTATTCAATAAAAAACAAACAAATGCTTACTTTATGATTGCCTTCAATAATCCTCGTCGTTAAAGTGGCAAAGATATTTCGCACATAAATAAATGAACTTCGAAGTTTTAAACACAGAGACTACCCTCAGGAAAGAGGGAAAGTTTAAATATGAACGAGCCAGTAAATTCAAATTAATTGTAGTTGTATTTACGCATATAATATTACATACAATCCAATATTCAAATGCATACAGTCGCACCTTCGTTGATATTATAAATCAGTAGATTTATGTGAGGTCATCTAGGCGTGACAAAATCGGTGAGTTGTGGTATTCACTCCTATTCTGTCTACGTAATCTGAATCGTAATCTGAATCGGATAAATTGTAATGAAAAAACTTTATTTTATAATTTGTGCAACTTCAGAAAATTTGATATGAGACATTGAGTCGATTGTTCTGTCCTTTGTTAAAGATAACAATGCAATTAACGTCATCATTTTTAACTTTCAAATCCATACTGGTCTGGAAGTTTAATGGATACACTTTTGATACATCTGCTACATTTCTTACAAAATTTAAGACAATTAACTGTTTCATGCAGTCTGTACTTTTTGATATTCAAATGAAATTGTGTGCAGATCATCAAATAGTTCGCTTTTAAAATAATTATAACCAATAATGTCGTATTTCACATTGTAAACTTTACAGAGTTCTAAACAATCGCTCCAACAATTCCTTATTTTATTAAAGGAACATCTCCCACAGTCTTCAGCAAGTGCAATCAGGGGGATAAATGTGAATGCTTTATTTTTTAATTTCACTCAATAGAACCTTTTTCCTTTAATCAACCAATATTTTCAAACTTGCTTAATATAAAAAAAAGATGTATATGTAATTTATCATCAATAAGATCATCTGAGGATGGTTTAAAGAGGTAGGTAGATTATTATAAACCCTTGAAATTCTATTTTTTATTTTGTTAAATCAAGTTTAAGTAATTTGACTGAATGAAATTTGATGATTATACTTAAGCTTTGAATTGTTACCTTAAGATGTTTTCTAGATATGGGGCCTCTGTAAGGAAGGTTTGAATATTGGAGCAGATTATATATAATTCCTAAACATTATCTTTAAAATAAAGATTATCAGCAAGGATTACTACATATTTGTAAACAATGTCATAATAACTGACATCATGTTTTTTAAAAGTTATACAACGCTCGGGAAATAGAAAAATATCTTTTAGCAATCTGAAAAAATTTGTACCAGAATAAATTTTGGAACCATGTTTGAGGGTTTTCTTCGTCTTTGTTTTTCTTTGTCTATACATTGCAATTATTTAACTCTCATTATCCATATGATTTTAAGAAAGCAGAGCTTAACCATGCAATAACTATCATGCAGACAAATAACAATGCTATTCACTTAGTTATTTGCATGCTAGTTATTGGACGTTACACTTGACGACATGGTATGATACAGATACTTCGACCACTGCCCTCTTGATTGAAATAATACACTTGCACTTTACACTTGCACAAAATGCCCTCGCCTCAATTTCTCGAAACTTCTTAAGTTTAACAGGCTTAAGTCGCTTATTTCAATTAGCCAAAATACATACTAATAATGGATTTTGATAAATGAAAAATGGTTTCTTCTAATTAGCATACAGATTTTTTTTATATAATTTATAAAAACTCTTAAAGAAGTAAATATAACGCATATAATAGAACAACAAAAATAGTGAGTTTAGCTTAATCCTGTTATAAGGGACAGTCTTAAAGTCCTTAAGAAGTTTCGAAAAATTGGGGCCTGAGCAGCAACTCAGAGGCTCAGCAGTCGCCACAGTGGCTTGATGGCAGGAGCTCATATTTGTCTGAAATAATAGACGTTTGATACAGGATTATGATATTATTAATTTTTCTTATCCCTGAAGGATTTGCCATTCAATAAATCATGAAAAAATCTGTTCACATACAATTATTTAGACTAGAGCTCATATTACGGTAGTCGTAATAAATCAGTTTAACTAGCCAAAATGATATTTTATACACATACTTGAACATATACAACTTCAATATAATGCACTGCCTTTGAAAAAAGATTTGACAAAATTCAAAATACCCTATTCTGTAATATTAATATATTACAGTTTAGGGTACTTCTGAATTTTGTCAAATATAATGTATGTGTAAAATAAAATTTTGAATAGTTGAACTGATTTATTATAAGCTTAAGCTGCTGTCATCAAGCCATGTGATTGTCCACAGGGTTCAGTAAATTATTACATTAATAAGACAGCCATATCAAAATCCAACTCACCTTATAAGTTATTAAATCCTTTCTTTATTTGATATAAACCAGAGACCTTTCCACTGACAGTTTCGGCAACACTGAAACAGAAACACAGATAATTATTGTCTTAATGACTTCCGACATCAGTATAAACATTTCTGTCTACAGCAGGCCTTCAGAACATATATACAAACATTTAACGATTGTATTAATGACTTCTTTATTTCCCACTTCAAAAGTGACTGGGGTTCTTAAGCTGTCATTGACAAAACGTTATGCAACTGAGTGTAATGTAAACACAACTGAAAAAAATCTGTGAAAAAGGTTAGAAACATTTAATCAAATCCCTATTCATCAATTAATGATGTTTTGTAATGATAACAAATTTGCCAATGTCATTTATTTGCATTCCATTAATTATTTAAGTTGCAAGCAATCAAAATATTTCTGTATCAATGGAAGCACATTCCTTTTAACTTAACTGGAAGTCGAAAAAAGAAGAAAAAAAGTGAGTCGAATAAGAATTGCATCCAAATATTAGACAATGTGTTTATATATTCAAGATCCGAAATGGTCAGAATGCACCAACTTTTTACTTATATATTTAAAATCATTCTATATTTTTAAGAATGGTAAAATGATTTCCTTGAATTGATTAATTGAGCCCGATTTACAAAACATTGATGGTTTTTATTATATATATTACATACAATATATATATATAATTAATTACCCGTACCTCAATTTTTCATGGTCAATATCGTACATAAATTTGTGAGAATCATCGTGTTCACTATAAATGACTTGGTGGTGCCTATGCACTGCATGGCTGTAAGGTTTAACACCATTGGATAAAATTTGAATAAAGCGTGGGTTCTGAGGATGGTGTGCATATATGCTTGTTTAAAGTCTTTAAAAATGTCCTCTAGGCAATCCCAAAAACTGCATTTCATAATCTGTCTCTTTTTTTTAAAACCACTAACCATATTAAGGACTGCTAGCTGAACGCACACATCCATCCTCACAAGAAGTGCAATTAAACCGCGCAACTTCACATGTAATATTTCAATTAATGCAATATGTTTGTTCAATTCAAGATTGCGCACAACGAATTCTCAACAGATTGACATAACTCGGTAAATACTTAACTTGACATACTGGGATAGTTTATGTAGATACGTACATACCTGTCAAATATATTCCATAAACTGTCAAAATATTTTAACTTCTAAGTAGCCAATTGACCTAAAATAAATAATAGGGCTAAAACTAACGATGCAGTTGGGAAAATGATATGTACATTTACATGTATTTCTATTTACCAGTTTGTTTCGCCAATATATGAGGGCAATACTGTTATTTAACTAGCATACAAAAACGTAGCATACATAACATAATGTATCACGTGTTGTACTCACTCTGTATATGATGTATAGATAAAAATAAAGGAAACTGTGACTCTCAAATATGATTTAAATATCGATGAGTGTCACACATTCAATTAAAAGTTTTACTTGCTAAATCAAAAACCATCTCCTGTAAGTCACAACAAAGTAAAAATATTACTTTTTAAATTCATGTACCTAAAATATATAATAATTGCTCAGTTATATCACTTTGAAAAAATGATCGTACAAATAGACACCTGTGAAATATGATCGAGAGATAAATGTGTTTTTTTTATTGATCAAACTGATTCAAATCAACTTATATAAAATGCAACAATTGGTCCAAAGACCCAAACCTAATTGCTTCACAGCCCAATTTTATTGCAATAATAAAATAAACATGCAGAAAATAAAAATCAAATGCATCCCATTTACCAAATTTATAGGATTGGGGTTTTCAACGAAGCATGTAATATTGACTATTTCTTCTATATCACTTACATCAATCATAATTTATGACCATAGATATTATTCACTATTGGTATTATAGTTCATTCATAAGTTTGTTTGTAAGTGACGAAATTGGTTAATGTAGTTTTTATCAGCCACTTTGATCAAGGCATCAAACTATGAATGAAAGATGTAATTTATACGATTTTAAATGTAGTAGAAACTGTGGTGATTTATGTTTCGATTTACAATACAAAAAACACTTACAAACAGGTATAAAGTAGTCCACTTTCCAATACAGTCAAAATCATTTCAAAACACTAAACCAAAGATATAGCTCAGAGAACTCCTTCAATGACACTCCTCTTCAAATGATTTTGTTGAAACACTTAATAAGTACATTAATTTTAAATTAGTAATAAAAATCTGTTATTGATAGACATTAAAATAGTCTATTTCTTTAGTGATTTCTCATAAAAGAATGTATAGAGTACATGTACATATTAAGCTATAATGAAATCACCAAAATGGCAATTGTTTGAAAAGATTAATATAAATCAGCAATAAGTCATCTTGACCACTGAGTGTTTAAGTAATTTAATCCCATGGTCAAGAGTCATTTGAGAACATAAGTATGCAGAAACTAAATAGTATACTAAGCCTTTATGTAGCCACTTATTCATTCATTCTCCACAGCATTATTCATACAAATGTCAAGAGGTCAAGTAAACACATAAGAATTAAATCATGATCTGTCCATATTCTTTTCCCATTTCTTTGAGTAGAAAAATCATAACAGCTTAAAGCTGCACTCTTACAGATTGGCTGGTTATGACAACCTTTTTAATTTTTGTCTTGGAATGTGCAAATTTATGCGAAAATGCATGGAAACCTGAGTCATATAAGACTGCTGACAAAAACTTTGATCGCAGACTTTTTAATTTAAGTTCAAAAATGGATGTTTTATGCATTTTTCTTAAACCGTTAGTAACGCTTTAAGCCATAAAACATTTATTTTCAAATAGAAATATAAAAATTGCTATCTAATTTTTTGTCAGCAGTCTTATTTAACTGGTTTCCATGGATTTTCGCAAAATTGGCTCGTATTTAGAGCTTTAAGAACCTGTGAGGACCCCACACAGTATTACATTTGATCAATATTTTAACTGATACTATTTTTACTGTTTTGTTATACCATGTAAGTATTGATGTTCAAATGATCGATTATTATCGAAAATTGATAAAGTTGCCTGAAATTGGTGACAATGGATTGTACTTGGTTAAAATCGATTATGATGATTCAACGGGCCAGTTGTTTTTCTTTTTTTCCCTCTTTATTTGCGTTCGGTTAATTTCCACCAATTTTTTCCTTCGAGTTCATTTATACATTTGGAAGTGTTCTGACCTTATAATCGTTAATAATACGGCTAAAAACAACAACACTAAATAACATGTAACATACACATAACATTTTAAGCATTATACAGTCATTGTACAAGAATAAAACTACATGTATGGAATTGTCAACTACTGATTGGTTAATCGATAATTGGTTACTTGTGTGGAACCGATTATCGATAGTCAAACTGAAACGGATTTCTAGCTGCACTCTCCACAAGTGACTTAGCCTTTACAAAATTACAGGTACTTATATACTTCATAAGTTTTTCCGTAATGTCTCATGTGATAATTTTTAATACGACCCTCATGTGTATTTTCAAATTATTTTTTTTTGGCTTTTTCAAATGTATGGACGCAATACGCACTTAGAGTAAATTAAAGTTGAAAATCCGCGCTAGCAGACGGTAAGTGTTTCGCAGACGTAACCTGTGTAAATAATGGCTGTCCCGAGGGATATAACGCCTCGGTTGAATAAATGAACTAAATTCTCTTTGTATATGGCAATACCTTCCATCATCTTATATTTATAAAACAGTATCCACACAACGAAAAAAAATGTGTTTAATTTAAACTTATTTATTTTACAATGATTGTGAAAAACAAGTTATAGCAACATTATATTTATCACTCTCGTTGGCACAATGTTACATGAGAGTGTGGTCTTATGTTGTGGGGGAAACCGGATTACCCAGAGGAAACCCGCTTGGCCGACTTAGTGACCACAAACCAAACTCACATGCATAAAAAATGTGTAGGGTCAGGAGAAAAAAAGGGTCGATCGAGTAAGTAGAAACAAACAAAAACTATTTGGACCTAAATTAACTGAATGATCATCCCAGTTCTATATTAAACTAAAACATTATTTTAATCAACCGAGTTATCAGATAATTGTAACTAAATCTAACAGTGTCCTTATTTAACTCGCTCAGGAGATGTACTGGCTATTTGAATTACATTCTAGCTTATTATTATATTAAATAGACAAAACAAAGAATTATGCACTAATCAATAATCATGCTAAAATTTCAACATCTGATCACCTATTAGATATTTATACAGGTTGAAAGCTTGATGAAAAAGGCCATCCAACCATTCATAAATACACCCAGTGACACAGTTCAAGTTGAAGGAGTTAATTGATATATATTATATCTTGTATATATATCAAAATATTCAAATGAAGTTTGTATGAATGCACTTGGATATGGTAACTGAACTATTTGTAAAAATAGCAAACTGAATGTCGATATATACAGCATTTAGTAACAACTGTATAATACTTGTCATTCTGATTAAACATATATTAAAGCTTGATTCATCTGAGAGAAATAATACCTTATACAGTTTTCATCAATTAATTATAAATTTCCTCCACTGTCCATCATAATTTGAAATTAACAACAATACTCTTAGATAATATTATGACTCTACCTTACAGCATAATTCCTTATATTTGACACCATAATTTGGCATTTAAATTTTAGTGATTTAATCTCTTTTTTTTGTATTTGATGCAAAAAGTATATTATCATAAAAAAAAATCTGATTTTTCTGATTGCAGCATCATCATCATCAGTACTTTCGACTTTGAATTTGTGAAAAGATAAAACAGCCTTTTTTTAGGAAGAAGGGTTGGTTTTTAAATTTGTTTAAATTTCTGCATACTAAATTAATGGAGAATTTGAGGCAAAACTTTCTGGCGGTTTTATTTTTAAGTAAAATAAACTAAACTGAAATTCTGAAATGAATCTACCCTTGATACTTTGTGTGATGGTAAATTTGTTAACATTTTACGTAGAAGGGATTTTAGCTTTTAAAACATGCCCTTGTTTTGATAGAATTGTGATTGAAGTTTTATGACAGTTTCTGATATTTAAGTTTCTGATTATCTCCCTTTTACTTTTTTATCTAAGGTAAATTTTATTGTTTTGGGTTTTGAAGATTGATGAATTTATTGGAAGTCCATTTTCACTTTCAACACTGGGTTAAACTATCATTTTTAGTGGCATATTTTGGCCTTAAAGCTGCCCTCTCACAAGTTGACCATCTTAACAACTTTTTTTATTTTTTGTCTATTCTGCAAACCAATGATATAAGATAATTTGCTGACACAAAAATCAGATCATAGATTTCCATATTTTTGTTCGAAAATTAATGTTTTATGGCTTAAACAGTCTACTTACCGTTTAAGAAAAGAGCATAAAACATCAATTTTGGAACTTAAATATAAAAATCTGCTATCTGATTTTTTGTCGGCAGTCTTTAACTATAACTAATTATAACTTGTTTCTATGGATTTTTTGCAAAAATTGGGGTGTTTCAAGACAAAAAAAAGTTGTCAAAACGTTCAATCTGTGAGAGTGCAGCTTTAAACCCGACCCTACCTATAAAAATGCACCGACCCTAACTATTTTTTTCCGTTTCTGAGCAAAAAAAATATTCGTTAGCGAATAGAGAGTTACGAATGGTGGATAAATGCAGTTTTTAATCAGAATTATTGTTAATATGATAAAACAAAGTCAGGCAATGACAGTAATGTAGGAAAGACTGCCATGTGCAAGAAAACACTATAAACTTATGACAGATTTTGAAAAAAAAAAAATATATATATAAAAAAATCCCTACCTACCCTACCTAGAAATTTTAGGAAGGTTACCCTAAACAAACAATTTTTTTTTGGCCTAACTTGCAATACAGTCGAAACCTAGTTGGCTCGAAATCCTTGTTTATACTGATAAACTAAACATTCCCGCTTGGCTTGTTTTTTCCAAGGCTCAAGGTATTTTTGCAGGTTCCTGGGAGTTCGATCCAACAGGGTTCAACTGTATATGCAAATAAAACTTGCAATCAGGGAAAATGCTTCATACATAATGAACAAATCATATCCAATTTTGGGACCGTGCAGACTCCACATTCGCACATCAGATTTCAATGGGAATGTATCGGAGAAAGTTATTATAGATTTCATTGCCAAGAACCCCACGTAGATCTTGTTCAGTAAAATGTGCTGTACAGATCATAATACCACCATCATATCGGATACAAATCAATTTCCGATCCCTCTTTCTGTCAGACAAAGAAACATAATGACTCCTAAGAGTACAATTATGTGATTTTATGGAACCTCAGCAATTTTCATTGCAAAATCATTAAGTCAGCTTTTTCTTCTTCGTCTGGTTTTGTGACAAATCTGATTAAGTGAAAGACAACGAGTGATTTTGTCCGAGTGATATCTTGTTTATGCCAGCACCAATGTTCCTCAAACTTGCAGGGAGGTTGGTCATTTACCAGTTAATGTCAATTAAATTAGCTGGCATTTTGTTCCATGTTTATTAAATTTTCCAAAAATATTCCTGACAACATGGCGCTCAGGGGGCATATGATGTTTGACAAACATCTCTTATTTCAAAAGGTTTGGACAGAAAAGAGGATAAAGTTGGTTTGATGAAGTGGAAAACCCATTTCACATATATCATGTCAAATGAGTTTAAAACATAATAATGCATTAAAAAATTTTTTTAAATTGCCCCAACCTTTATAGTGCCCCTTTCATCATCAGGAATAAGATTGTGTTCTAACCAAATTACTTTATCAAATTGAATCATAATAAGCGTCAGAACTCCGCTAAAATCAAATTTCAACTAAATTATACTTAACCATCTGGTGAACTACTCATAATAGCATGAACAATAATTTCTCCATTTTATCCATAAACATCAGTGTGGGAAAACAATTTTGAAAGAAAATATACCAAAAACAAGCCAGTTTTATAAGCTTAAAGCATTTTAGTAACCTTGATCAGCAAAGCTTCTATAGATTTATAAATTAAATAAGCAAAATGAATTTGGTTATTTTACACAAAAAACTTGGATTATTTCAAATATATGTTCTGCTGTGCAGGCAGTTTACAAGTTAAGAGGCAGGTTTTACTATTAAAGTGAGGAGGCGACATTATAGAAATTTGTGAGGGCCAAAACTTGAATTTAAACTGGTGTCCTCTTCCATGCTAGTCCAGCATTATACCACTAGACCAACTACTCCACTTCATACATAGTATATACTTTGTTTAAATTAGTATAAATTGAATCCACATCCATGAGTCCAAGCGCATCTGTTTGTCCATAATTATCATGTGACTATAAAGTAAATATCTCCATTGGTTTAACAGTAATGAATATATACATCAGGGTAATTCGGCATCATATGCATCACAGCCAATATAAATTTAGCAATTCAAGAAATGGTTGTATACTATTGATACAATGTCTATGTTTATTGAATACGTTGGGGAATATTATGTTAGTTTGTTGATGTGTTGGAATGTACCAATTCGAGTTGCTGGCATAAAGTCCATATCACTTATTGAGAGTGCAGGTCGAGTGCAATGCGTAAACAAGCAACCAAAAGTTATACCATCGAACAGATTAACCAAATAGCGTAGTAATATTTTTTTTTGGTTTTTAATAAATATCAATAGATTTCTTTAAGCATTAAATTTAACCAAAAGGTAACATATTTATTTTGCGCAATATTGCAGATGTAGACATACCCTTGTGCACTAGGCTATTGACTGTAATACAGTATCAGAAAACACTGTGTGTAAAGCACCAGTCAAATGTAACCATGCCCCCCCCCCCCCCCCCCGGTTCAGGGAATAGCGGGGACTTTGACTTTCCATCCAGCCAATCCCGGGTGAAATCCCCGTCCTATGGGGACAAACCGCAGGTAATTAAAATCCCTGCCAAATGCCCCCACATCCCGCGGGGACATTCTAGGTAAGGCCCATTCACCGCTAGTTTCTGCGTGAGAACAAAAACACCGCATTCACCCTTCTCTGCCATGCCACCTGGAAGGTAAAAACACGGCCCATTTCCCCCGCTATCCCCAGTATACCCTCGGATATGGAGGAAGGGGGGTGGGGGGCGTGGCTACAATTGACTGGTACATAATATGGAAATTCTGTCCAGATTTCCCTATTTTATGCTTAAATCATGCAACATCTTAGACTGTGAGTATGAAACAAAAGCAAGTGTCACTTGAGTGCCCTAATCATTGTAACCTCACATTGTAATTCATTAAACAATCATAATCATTGTCTTGCAAATTGACATTACATAATAAAGCAATAACCAGTAATTATCTTAAGGAGAAGCTCTATAATTTAATCATTACCTATATTGTTCATGCATTTACTTCATTTCACAGGAGTTTCCCAAGTTGGCATCCATAACCACCACATGCACTACATCAGCCTTAGAACAGAGGTATTTACATGTGCAGGAGGCCAATTAAGATGGATTGTTTATTATATCCTGTGCCAGGGTCATGCAGACTTAACATATCTTTAAGCTTGGCTTATCAGATATGAGCTGCACTGACATCAAACAAATGTTCAAGCATTGTTTACACATTCAGTTTCAAGGTAATACAATCTTGCCCCTGTAACCAGTTGTGACCTTCAAAGATTTTAAGGTCAATCACCATTGGACATGCTCTTGATCTGTAGGTGATTGTGACCTTCAAAGATTTAAAGGTTTTTCATCGCCATTGAACATGCTCTTGATCTGTAGCAGGTTGTGACCTTCAAAGATTTCAAGGGCGATCACCATTGGAGATGCTCTTGATCGTAGCCGATTATGACCTTCAAAGATTTCAAGGTCAATCATCATTGGACATGCTCTTGATCTGTATCTGATTGTGACCTTCAAAGATTTCAAGGTTGAATGACATTGGACATGCTTTCAATTTGTAGCTGATCATTCATCAGGAGCTACTTCTGATCTGTAAATGATTGTGACTATGAATGATTTCAAGGTTGATCATTTGACATGCTTTTGATCTGAAACCATGAGTGTGAAATGAAAAAGGAAGATCACTGGACATGCTCCATTCAGTGGAAACTGAATGTGACCTTCAAAGCATCCAAGGTCATTGTTAGATTACAAGTTCAGCTCCAGTTTATCACTTCAGGTTCTCAGCATTGACTTGATGTAGGCATTGTTCAATGTTGAAGAAACGCCCCAATCTCGACCCCGAGCATATAATATTCCACCAAGATTATGCTGCAGGACACAGGGCTAACACAATTAACCCTCCTTGAAGTCGCAATTTGCTTGGTGTTGAAATTCTTCATCAATCCGTCCTACCATCCATATCTTGCCCCAATGGATTTGAGAGTATTTCTGGAGATCAAGGCAACGCTTATAATATGTGGCTTGCCTTTTGAGGATGCCAGTTAGCTTCAGATGTATATGCTAAATTTGTTTGGTCAAACAACAGTGACTGGTTGAGCGATACCTATGCTAAATGGTTATAGATCTCAGACTTAGAAGATGCATTCA
This sequence comes from Mya arenaria, assembly GCF_026914265.1. NCBI lineage: Eukaryota > Metazoa > Mollusca > Bivalvia > Myida > Myidae > Mya > Mya arenaria. The sequence goes on along the minus strand of NC_069122.1, from coordinate 42,266,740 downwards.
AATCCAGGCTGATTACATTGAAATAGTATGACTGAATCTCATAATATTACTTGTACCCTACTGTGCTCTGAGTATGTCTTACTGTGTTGTTAATATTTTGCTGTTACTTTTTTATTGTTGAATGTATTAACCTTATATTTACACATCATGGGCAAAATATATAAACCTTCAAAAATAGATATATCCTTTTCACGTATAGAGTTTCATTTGTATTTTTCTAGCAGCAGTCTACAAATTCCCCAATCGCCCCTGGTAGTATCATGCAAGTCGAGCATAATGTACATATATTGAAGAACTTTAGCTGAAGACTGGTATTTGCAAATTCTGCCAGAATTCTTTTCTGTAAGTACTGTGTGGCCCAGTATTTCAAACATTTAGGCGAGACTGTCTAGAACTGCAAACTTGTTTTATGGTGTCTGCACATTCCAAACCCACTTAACTGTGGTACTTGGTGTATTCACCATAGCTTGCAGTATTAGTAAGAGATGTTAAAATAATATGTATGGATATAATATTTATTATTATTTATATAATTACGTATACAAAAAAAACAACATTTTCTCTCCAATATCTTTCTGAAATCCAGGTATTTACAGTTTGTATGCACAAAATTATTACAATTTTAAAGGCAACGAAGTTTCACTAGACAATTTAAGCAATGCTCAGGGCTCCAGGCCCTTTGAATGACTATTGTACTGTTTTCACAATCAGTTAGGCTATTTGGATTTACTTTAGGTCTGTTGGTGGTGTTTGTATCTGTGTATATGGTGTTTGTACGCTTGTGTATCTTAAGTTCAGTGTCGTTTGGGCCTTTGCCTATTAATGTGCCCATAAACAGGGTTTATTTTCGAGTTTCTAACTACACAGGGCTAATATATTCCCTTTAGTTTTTGTGGTGTTGTAAATATAATATTTTAGTCGCATACTTGTAAGACTGTATCTTATATATAATGCTAATATGATGTATCGTATTTGTTCACAGTAATTGTAATGACACCTCAATTTCTTGTCAAGTGGAAGTACATATCAGCTGAAGTTCTTCAGGGACATAAATATACAATAAAAACAAGTTACTATATTGGAAAATAAATCTCAATCATTTCTGGAAACAAAAGGAAATATAAAACACTGTATCATTATAGTGCCTTTCTTGAACTAAAAGCATGATATATCTTACAATGTCTCTACCTAAATATAAATGAAAATGTTTCAATTTTATATTGTGATCATTCATTCGTTAAAACTAATGATACCTTTCAATGGACTACACTTCAATGAATAACATTACCAAAAACTTACCCACTTTTTTTGAATCTCGTTCAGCACTTCTCAATCAGAATTTTGCATATTAAAGTAACATTAATCCATTAAAACAGTTACTGTTTGCCTTCCTACACAAACACAAGGTCATAGCACCAGTCTTCCCGAGGATCAATTTTCAATTTCTACTGCGCAATAGGTTCTCTCCTGAACACCATAAAGGCCATCTCTCTCACAATCACATAATCACAGTAAAAACCGCAAAATGACATTTAAAGACATCTAAAATATCATTAAACTGGTAAAAATTTCCCATTTGCTGCAATAATAACAGATTGGTGATATGCACTTTATTGTGTACAATTACAGAGTAGGAAAACTGCATACTGTGCGGGCATTTAAATGTTGTGAATGTCACATTCAGTCAGACATGGTAATGAGAACCATTGGGATATAGCGGTTTTATGAGACTTTCAGTGCATGGAAAATTTTAATGGAATTTGAACTCGGTAATGATTGTGGTCAACTTTTATAGGATATTTTTCAGTCTGAGTTTAAGGGCGTAACCCCCATCTCCACCACCCAGGGTATGGAAGAGTTTCTGATGACCTTTTGACATACTGAATTTAGTTTGTTATGATGTTGATGAGTGTGTATTCTCACCCCCTCCCCCTCCCTCACCCCTGTGTACATATTAAATGCTCCCAATCATGCATTACAATTATCTCAAAATTTCTACTTTGAAAGTATGCCAAGGGTAGCATTTATTGCAAAAAAAAAATGAATTTCTGAGTACCATGTACAATCATCTAACAAAACCCCTGATCGGGTTCTGCGTAACAAAGTGTGGGGGTGGGGGCAGTTTTGTTAATATTGATAATTCTGCTCTTACCTGATTGAACAATCGCAATAAAATGTTGCGGGTAAGCTGTTTTCAAAATGAAGGATTAATTATGTGCGGGTTCAAAAGATAATCTTTTCCTGAATGCACATTGCTCAGCTAATATTAAATGCAAAATGTGATCAACCACTGCTTTAAGAGAAGCAGTTTTGATTACAACACCAATAACTCACAGTGATGAAAACTCCACTTAAAGCATCTTATGTTTTTTTGTAATTTCTTATGTTTTCTTGTAATTAACACCACCTCAACATTAGTGCTCATGGATTATTTTTGGTGTATGTGTAGACTGATTATAGTTTATGTTGGAACTCATTTAATTAAGTAGATCATAAAGACTGAGGTCACAGAGAAAAAAAATCAATTCAGCCACAAATCCTAATTAAAGAAATACAGTGCACCAAATGCTTGGATGTGATTGGCTTGTTTGAAGTCCTGAATTAAGATTTTCAATTGATCCTGACAGACCAGAAAGCACCCCCCCCCCCCCAGCCCCCCATCATGATCCTCTCCCCTCTCCTCTCTCTCTCTATCTAATAACATGTGAATGATCTAAAAAAGGCTTAATAGATACTTAAGCTATGACAGGAAATTGCAAAGAATTGGCAAGCAATTTCTTCTGAACATCATATTAAAACAATAATAACAGCAATTTGGCCGGAAACATGCATATTTTAAGAAAACTTCCGTTGAACAAAATCATTACTTTTTTGACAATTAAGAGCTTTAAGTAAAAGAACATCCAGAAAATGGACTCAAAAGCATTTATTATCCTTAAACAATAGAGCTACCGAAAATGCATTCTCGATTAAAAATTAATTGCATATCATTTATTTTAGTTTTGAAAATCCATCAAATATTTGAAGTAAAAACCAAAAGCCCACAAAACCAATGCAACTCATCAATCAAACTGGAGATGTTTGATTAAAACAAACCTTGCTAGTTAAGTTATTGTTGCCCTAGGCACATGACTCTTCCACTCTGAATTATTCAAGGGCTTGTCAATTGTACTTTAAAATTAAGACGTATATAAAAACACTGAGAAATTGCAAGAAGACTCCATTTTATACTTTTAATATTTGGGGCATTTTTACCACAGGGCATAAATGTAAAATAAATGTTTAAGCCAGTAAAGCTACATAATGGAACTAATACTACCAGTCAATAATTTGTGCTGACCACATGCACCCCTCCGGTTTTGTATATGGCATTCACAGGCTTTTTGATGAGTACTAGGGAGTCAAGGGGGTGGAACACGGTACATAAAAAAAGGCATTATTCAGAAACAGAGTTTCTAAAAATAGTTTAATATTTTTTGACATGCAGGATTTAAGATTATGATAATGAAATAGCATTCGGTACACAAGGGACAGGAAGCTGGCTATATTCACACTAACTTGTGCATAGTGCATTTTGTCAGTATAATTTTTAACATGATGTGCAAAAATTGGTTAACATAGTATTTCCTCAAAACAAGCCTAGAATTGTCAAAAGCTAGTTACATGATGAGGCTGATAATACATAATTTCACATGATTAAAAGAATAAATGCAACAATCATGGAACTAATACTACCAGTCAATAATTTGTGCTGACCACATGCACCCCTCCGGTTTTGTATATGGCATTCACAGGCTTTTTGATGAGTACTAGGGAGTCAAGGGGGTGGTACACGGTACATAAAAAAAGGCATTATTCAGAAACAGAGTTTCTAAAAATAGTTTAATATTTTTTGACATGCAGGATTTAAGATTATGATAATGAAATAGCATTCGGTACACAAGGGACAGGAAGCTGGCTATATTCACACTAACTTGTGCATAGTGCATTTTGTCAGTATAATTTTTAACATGATGTGCAAAAATTGGTTAACATAGTATTTCCTCAAAACAAGCCTAGAATTGTCAAAAGCTAGTTACATGATGAGGCTGATAATACATAATTTCACATGATTAAAAGAATAAATGCAACAATCATGTCACCGTCTCAGCTGTGTTCCCCCAGTAAAAAATAGCGCATAATGGTTTTCCAGTTTAAAAAATTGCCATAAGTGTTCTTCCGGGAAGTCTTTCAGTGTGTATATTTAGCATGTGAAAATCATATGGTGGTCACAGATAAATTTATCATCGCTATTTTTAAACTTACTGGAATTTACGTGGAAGACAACCCCCCAAAAAAATCAAATTGGAAAAATTGGAAGATGCATGGGTCGAAAGCATTGTGATAGTCATCAGCAAGTAAGATTTAATGCGTACATACACAATGATATCAATTTTATGTAAGTTTTCTTTTTTTCTTGCAAATATATCATCTGGTGTCTAGTCCCTTTAAGACGAACAAGCATAAAATCTTACTTAGAAATTGATAGTCCTGCTCATAATGCAAAGTTGAGATTTTGAGCAAGCCTGACAAACATTTTTCCATTGCGGGGCTTGCGTGGGCTTTTGCTTATTTCAAACACATGTAGCTCCAATATTGTTTGCACTTGCAAAGCTTCGGACAACAAACGTTATCACAATTGTTCTATTCAGATAAAAAACTTCCAATACTAACACAGACAATGCAAAAGATTAATGGTTTCGATAAGAAGTTTATTGAGTGGATTTTTAACCGCAGAAGAGGAAGCTTAAACGAAACATACGAAAGTACGTAATAAAAACATTCAAACACTTCAAACTGAATTTCTTTTATGACAATAATTACCCATAATCCTAATTTTAACATTAAAGTAATTTAGTCCTGTTATCATTTCAATTTAACACTGTGATTATTTTGTCAAAACTGACAAGGCTGCATATTAAAGGCTTCAAAAGCTAATTTCATAAGCAAAATAAATCGTAAGAATATGTGAGCGAAACAAATATTTTGATTCTCATCCAAGTGCAGTCCATGTCCAAGACACTCCGCGTCAGCATTTTATATTTCACAAATATTCAGCCTTATGCAATAAAATGGTACAAAATCTGTAAAAATGTACCTGAATTTAAACATTATTCCATTAAAAAAATCCACCCACTTACTATAACTGTAACAATTGACTGGCCATGGTGCATAATATAACTGGGAAAAAATCTGTAGGACAAATCTGGCTTTGATACCTGCAACAATCTTTTCCTCAATTTTTGGCAGCAATAAATAAAATTAACTTCTGAAAAGCTTATGTAAAGTCTTAATTGTCCCAGCATGTTTTTATTTTTCAAATTTAAGCAATCACAAATTTGATATATTAATTAAACAGATGAAAGTACAATTTTAAAATCGTGGTTGTTTAATTAATTGTAAAATACACTGAAAAACAACATCACACCATTAATAATTCATATACCACACCTGCACACACATGAAATAGAACATATTCATTTTATTTGTTACCGTGATAAAGGGAAACTGTGATTTATATTTGCGGCCTAAATTAATTTGTTTTGTTGAGATTTCTTGAATTTGAAAGTCAATGGACAAAAATAACCATTAGTTTGATTTTAATATAAATTTATCAGCTAATAAATTTCATGGGGGACATATTTAGTATGCCTCAATTATAAACATGGTTTTTGTGCATCGAACAGTGAAAACTATATTGAACAAATTGTTTTTCATAAGGTATTGAAAAAAAAAAGATCTCTGGGAGATATATCCGCACGCAAATATAAAATACTAAACTGGCTCATAGATGATGTCATAGAAGTACATAAAAACAACAACAGGAAATTAGCTGGAATGTCTATCAAAGGAGTGAATAATTTGTCAAGAGTGCATCATATTTATAATCACACTCTATCATATAGAAAAGTACTTAATTGACAACCATCCTTTTTTCAGGGCTAATAAATTGGACTTCAGAATAGATATGCAGGTTTGTCTATTGGTAGGTGTGTGTGTGGGGGGGGGAATGGGGGGGGGGGGGTAATTGTTGTTTTGTTGAAAGCTTACTTACAATGATAACGGGCCTCTATGAAGTGTGGGGACTTTGGTACGAGTTCTATCAAATTGAAGTACCAGTACCCCCCCCCCCCCCCTCCCCCGCCACCCTAATCGCCTCACCTATTGTTCAGTTCATCTAATGCAATACTTTAGATCTTTAAATTAGTTACTTTTATGAAACAAACACATAACAGCAGCTGATAGGTACTCAATTAAGAAGAATTTTGTATAAATTTCTCAGCTTAACGTCATTCAAATTTCAAAATTTTTACTAAATCTAACGTGTTCAAGAAGATTAGAAAATACTGGTTTTGTAATGTATTACTATTATATAGCAGATAATTTATAGAATAAAATGCCAGTGATCTAAAATGATATCAAATGTGAATTTCAGCCATATCATTTTGAATTCTAACCATGAATGAAAAAGATGTGGACCAGTCACAAACAATCATCAGTATGGCTTATACGCAGCAAAACTGACTTAGTTCAGGTGGTTGTTGTGACCTTGACCTTTAAGGTAGCGACAAAGGTACTGTGCGCGACCCATCCTGATCCTATGGTTATAACTTCTGGCAATTTATTTTAAAATTAAACTGTGTATAAGTTAAGAGGGTTTCTGTGACCTTGACCTTGAAGGTCGAGACACAGGTTTTGTGTTTGTCACATACTCATACTATGCTTGTCACTTCAGCCAAATAATTTTAAAATCCAATCTTCCATGACAAACATAAGGCTTATTTTTAAAAACATACTTTAAGTTCAGAAGGTCGTTGTAACCTTGACTTTAATAAAAGGGACATGGGTCTTGTGTGTGACACATCCTCATGCTGTGGTGGTCACATGTGCTAAATAATTTTACAATCCTACCTTAAATGAGAAAGACATGGTCCGGACACAAACTATTATAAGTATATAAGGCTTATTTTGCAAAACATTAAAACGATCAAAAGGTTGCTGTGACCTTGACCTTGAATGTAGGGGTGTGGGTCGTGTGCGTGACACATGCTCATGCTATGGTGTTCACTTCTGCCAATTAATTTAAAAATCCAACCATGAATGAGAAAGATATGGACTGGAAAAAAATGAGATGGATGGATGTGAAGTTGCGCTTGATTCCTCTATAGCCCCCACTTCTGTTTGTAAAGCAGTGGTATAAAAATTACCTGTGTTTAAGGGCAAATTGGCAAAGCCCTTCTGCCCTAGAGGTCTTTTTTAACCCTTGATAAAAAAATCTAAATTTTATTTTCCAATTTTAATTTGTTATTGAACTTGAAATCCATTATAATTAATTATCATTTGAGACCCAATATACCGGTACTGAAATGTCATGGTTAGCATTCATGTCTAGCTTTGCAGTTTTGGCTAGATTTTTTTTTAAATTGTCGCTACCCTATCTAGCATTTGTGAGACCATTGCCTTAAACTCAGATATATTTTTAGGTCTAATTGTTATTAACACAGCTCTTATTTAAACTTTCATGCTTTTTTTATTCTTGTAACAAGCAATTTGTAAACATAAATTTCATACAAAAATAATCTGATCCTATAAAACAATGAAAAAGTTAGTGTCTTTGAGAAATAAGCAAATAATGACATCACAGTACAATTTGTACTTACATGTACTTCAATAGCAATTTGATGTGCCAGTTCTGGACTCGTGATTTCTAAACCAGAATCGTTGTTATCCGAACTGTAAGGTAAATGACACTACTCAAAATCATCCCAAAAATACAACGTATTTTTCAATCAACCCACATCTTACTGACTAATAAAACGTTGTACAGTTACAAATATTTGAATCAAAACATTCGTACAACAACAATCGAAACACCACTAATAATGTGACGCAATTTAACAGTACAAACTGAATGCTTGCAGGGCAAACTTGTTGAAAGTGTATTGAGTTCAATTAATCACTTAAAGTTATCACGTTGTCAGCACCAATGAAGCGAAAATGATCGACATAATAACTTGAAGGCACTTTTATTCTGTCTCTGTGTCAACAGATGTATTTTTAACTTCCATAATTGTTGGTTTGAAATGAAAATCAAAATCACCTGGATGTAATTATCCATGTAAAATTATGCTCAAGGCTTTTATATGTTGATTAGAATATAATTTAAACACTCATATCAAAAGAGAGTAATTTAAAAATAATTGTATTTTTTCAAGCAAAAATGGTTTGAATATAATCAATCTTATCATTTAAGTGATCACAAAATTAGGCTCTAAATGTTTAAAACATAATTATCAGTAAATGTAATTTATTTAGTTTCCCAACAAATTGCTAAACCTGTCAATCTTTCATTGAAACCCAAAAGGATATCTTAAAATGTTTTCATATAATAATTCTCTTTCAAGTTAAAATCAACAATATTTTGAACAATCTTTCAAAAAAATCTCATACAATTATTGTATAATAACAATAAGAAATATATTCAAATTGTTCGCATAATCCATGCCGAGATTAAAGAATTATAACACAAATTTCAGGAATTCTTTTATGCAACATAGCATAAACATTATTTCTGCATGACTATATATCAGGGGCCTTACCGATTTTAATTATTCCTGCTCCTTAAAAAGTTATTTTCCCCACATTTTGATTTTAGTTTCCACTTTAAGTTTTACTCCCCTGGTAAGATTCGAAATGAATTTTCTTCAAAAAAAAGTAGAAAGCTATGCCCTCTTCCCCTACCTCTGGAAACTCTGCGACTGTGGTCTTTGTGACGAAAATATGGAACGGAATAACCAAGTAGTCAGCCGGTACATGCACAGGTAGTCAACAGGTACATGCCCAGGTAGTCAACAGGTACATGCCCAGGTAGTCAACAGGTACATGCCCAGGTAGTCAGCAGTAACATGCCCAGGAAGTCAGCAGGTACATGCCCAGGTAGTCAACAGGTACATGCCCAGGTAGTCAGCAGTCACATTCCCAGGTAGTCAGCAGGTACATGCCCAGGTAGTCAGCAGGTACATGCCCAGGTAGTCAGCAGTCACATGCCCAGGTAGTCAGCAGTCACATGCCCAGGTAGTCAGCAGGTACATGCCCAGTTAGTCAGCAGGTACATGCCCAGGTAGTCAGCAGTCACATGGCCAGGTAGTCAGCAGGTACATGCCCAGGTAGTCAGCAGTCACATGCCCAGGTAGTCAGCAGGTACATGCCCAGGTAGTCAGCAGTCACATTCCCAGGTAGTCAGCAGGTACATGCCCAGTTAGTCAGCAGGTACATGCCCAGGTAGTCAGCAGTCACATGCCCAGGTAGTCAGCAGGTACATGCCCAGGTAGTCAGCAGTCACATTCCCAGGTAGTCAACAGGTACATGCCCAGGTAGTCAGCAGGTACATGCCCAGGTAGTCAACAGGTACATGCCCAGGTAGTCAGCAGTCACATGCCCAGGTAGTCAGCAGGTACATGCCCAGGTAGTCAGCAGGTACATGCCCAGGTAGTCAGCAGTCACATGCCCAGGTAGTCAGCAGGTACATGCCCAGGTAGTCAACAGGTACATGCCCAGGTAGTCAGCAGTTACATGCCCAGGTAGTCAGCAGTAACATGCCCAGGTAGTCAACAGGTACATGCCCAGGTAGTCAGCAGTCACATGCCCAGGTAGTCAGCAGGTACATGCCCAGGTAGTCAGCAGGTACATGCCCAGGTAGTCAGCAGGTACATGCCCAGGTAGTCAGCAGTCACATGCCCAGGTAGTCAGCAGTCACATGCCCAGGTAGTCAGCAGTCACATGCCCAGGTAGTCAGCAGTCACATTCCCAGGTAGTCAACAGGTACATGCCCAGGTAGTCAGCAGTCACATGCCCAGGTAGACTGCAGTCACATGCCCAGGTAGTCAGCAGGTACATGCCCAGGTAGTCAACAGGTACATGCCCAGGTAGTCAGCAGTCACATGCCCAGGTAGTCAGCAGGTACATGCCCAGGTAGTCAACAGGTACATGCCCAGGTAGTCAGCAGTCACATTCCCAGGTAGTCAGCAGGTACATGCCAAGGTAGTCAGCAGGTACATGCCCAGGTAGTCAGCAGTCACATGCCCAGGTAGTCAGCAGGTACATGCCCAGGTAGTCAACAGGTACATGCCCAGGTAGTCAGCAGTCACATGCCCAGGTAGTCAGCAGTAACATGCCCAGGTAGTCAACAGGTACATGCCCAGGTAGTCAGCAGTCACATTCCCAGGTAGTCAGTAGGTACATGCCCAGGTAGTCAGCAGGTACATTCCCAGGTAGTCAGCAGGTACATGCCCAGGTAGTCAGCAGGTACATGCCCAGGTAGTCAGCAGGTACATGCCCAGGTAGTCAGCAGGTACATGCCCAGGTAGTCAGCAGGTACATGCCCAGGTAGTCAGCAGTCACATGCCCAGGTAGTCAGCAGTCACATGCCCAGGTAGTCAGCAGTCACATGCCCAGGTAGTCAGCAGTCACATTCCCAGGTAGTCAGCAGGTACATGCCCAGGTAGTCAGCAGTCACATGCCCAGGTAGTCAGCAGGTACATGCCCAGGTAGTCAGCAGGTACATGCCCAGGTAGTCAGCAGTCACATGCCCAGGTAGTCAGCAGGTACATGCCCAGGTAGTCAGCAGTCACATGCCCAGGTAGTCAGCAGGTACATGCCCAGGTAGTCAGCAGGTACATGCCCAGGTAGTCAGCAGGTACATGCCCAGGTAGTCAGCAGGTACATGCCCAGGTAGTCAGCAGTCACATGCCCAGGTAGTCAGCAGTCACATGCCCAGGTAGTCAGCAGGTACATGCCCAGGTAGTCAGCAGGTACATGCCCAGGTAGTCAGCAGTCACATGCCCAGGTAGTCAGCAGTCACATTCCCCGGTAGTCAGCAGGTACATGCCCAGGTAGTCAGCAGGTACATGCCCAGGTAGTCAGCAGTCACATGCCCAGGTAGTCAGCAGTCACATTCCCAGGTAGTCAGCAGGTACATGCCCAGGTAGTCAGCAGGTACATGCCCAGGTAGTCAGCAGGTACATGCCCAGGTAGTCAGCAGGTACATGCCCAGGTAGTCAGCAGGTACATGCCCAGGTAGTCAGCAGTCACATGCCCAGGTAGTCAGCAGTCACATGCCCAGGTAGTCAGCAGTCACATTCCCAGGTAGTCAGCAGGTACATGCCCAGGTAGTCAGCAGGTACATGCCCAGGTAGTCAGCAGGTACATGCCCAGGTAGTCAGCAGGTACATGCCCAGGTAGTCAGCAGGTACATGCCCAGGTAGTCAGCAGTCACATGCCCAGGTAGTCAGCAGTCACATGCCCAGGTAGTCAGCAGTCACATTCCCAGGTAGTCAGCAGGTACATGCCCAGGTAGTCAGCAGGTACATGCCCAGGTAGTCAGCAGGTACATGCCCAGGTAGTCAGCAGGTACATGCCCAGGTAGTCAGCAGGTACATGCCCAGGTAGTCAGCAGTCACATGCCCAGGTAGTCAGCAGGTACATGCCCAGGTAGTCAGCAGGTACATGCCCAGGTAGTCAGCAGTCACATGCCCAGGTAGTCAGCAGGTACATGCCCAGGTAGTCAGCAGGTACACACCCTTGTTTTCTCTATCATTGCTGAAATACAGGAAAATGCATTTAAGCTTATGATTACTTCAGAAAGAAACCATATAGCTTTCACAAATAAAACATTAGTTGATTGTGTATGTACTTTAGAAATTGTAATATTTGCTGTTTTCAATAAACTATAGAAATGCAAAAGGGAAAAAGTAATCTAAATGTAATCCAAATATTTTAGCAGAAATGGGCTTGCTGGCTTTGTGTGCCTCAATTTCTACCACCTCACAACACAAAATTGTGGAAGTTATTTTACCAGAACCAAACTTGCAGACATGACCTTTAATTTCTACCACCCCACAATGCAAAAGTGAGGAAGCCATTTTACCAGAACCAAACTTGCAGACATGAGGTTTAATTTCTACCACGTCACAATTCAAAGGTGAGGAAGCCATTTTACCAGAACCAAACTTGCAGACATGAGGTTTAATTTCTACCACGTCACAATTCAAAGGTGAGGAAGCCATTTTACCAGAACCAAACTTGCAGACATGAGGTTTAATTTCTACCACGTCACAATTCAAAGGTGAGGAAGCCATTTTACCAGAACCAAGATTGCGGACATGAGCCTTAATTTCTACCACGTCACAATTCAAAGGTGAGGAAGCCATTTTACCAGAACCAAACTTGCAGACATGAGCCTTAATTTCTACCACGTCACAATTCAAAGGTGAGGAAGCCATTTTACCAGAACCAAACTTGCAGACATGAGCCTTAATTTCTACCACGTCACAATTCAAAGGTGAGGAAGCCATTTTACCAGAACCAAACTTGCAGACATGAGCCTTAATTTCTACCACCTCGCAAAAGTGAAGTTTCAGCCTGTTTTCTTCACAACCTTGCATATATAAATAACTCAACAAAAATAAATATGCTAACATGGCTCCAATCATTACAATTGAATTCATCACTTTAAACAGTACTCAAGTTTCCTAGTAAAATGATTCCAAAAATATAAAAAAGTCTTTGAAAATTTTATGATTGGAAATATTCACAAAAAAGGAGGTGATCGTGAGGAATGTCTTTGTAATCTTCACTATGGGAAACATATTTTTTTATATTTGTATTAAGGAAAAAACTGGTATCCGATATTGAAAACCTCAAACCCACTTTACCTATATCATAAGATGGCAATAATGATCCTATCATATCTATGAACTTAATCCAAATGGGAACCTGATGAGTTTAAATACTCTGCCAGGAATATCTTATCTAAAAGAAACGATATCAGGAAAGCATTAATATGTTCAAGATTTCAGCTATGAAAGGGATCGAGAGCATCGTAAATGACTCATCATGGTGTAAAATATGGAAAATAAACTTACATTGAAAAATTGGATTGTAGAATGCTATGATTTCAATAAGGGCATATTTCTAGTTGTTGTTGTCGACCAAAAATGGGGCCAAAATTCAGCCTCATTCACAGTCCATATAATTTTACCCATATCACAAATATTGGACTCAATTCACAATTCAAAAAAAAAATACATGTTAAACTAAAACTGTTTTGGTTAAATAAAAATTTCTTTTTTAATAATTCAAATTTTTTATTCTTTAGGGGGCTTTGCTTTGTTCCATTTTTTGAGATATACTATATAGTATATATTTGAGTCTTATTAGGCATTTTGTCTCTATTTCCCCACTTCTGTTGGCCTATGTCCCATTCACAAAAACATGTGGAAAAAGGAAAAATTGGTTGTTTTCACCATTTTCCCTTTAGAAAAGGGAAATATAGAACACAAATGTACATACCATCCATAAGGTACATGTATAATAATTTAGCTTTGTGTAGAAACACAGTGATTATTTTTGGTTATTTAAAATATTTTTTTTCTTCCAGATTTCCCCCGCCAAAAAACAAAATGTAACATTAACACCCCCCCCCCAAAAAAAAAATTTCCTTTTTGCCAAAATCCTGAAAGGTGCAGGTTGTTAAGAAAAAGCCATTGTAAATCCATCAAAAGAAGTTAAATAAAATAATTTGCACATAAAAAAAACAATGCACTTATTTTCCCAACTTATCAAGTTTATTTTCTGAATAAAAATGACATGTGTCGTAGAATTGAAAAAGAAAAAGATGGTAGTAATGTATGTTAAGAACACAATTAAATTTTATCTGATGTGTTTGTTTGGGTAACTCTGTTAAAGGCTTTTCATGTTGACTTTACCTAGTCATGGGTTACTTCCCTTTGAAAAGCTATGGTGTCGCTTTGAACGGAATTATCTTCTGTGTTATATGTCAAAACACTCCTGTTATCCACTTTATTATGAATTTGAAGAAATGATTTCAGCTTTTACACTATTTTCCCACAGACTATGAATACTTTGTCTATTGATTTAACACCAGAAAACCATATCAACACAGTTTTAGTATGTTTTTTTGCTTTTGTTTTAAAGAACTACACGAAGGAATGAAACGGACTGGAAGCATTTCTTTCTGTGCTGACAGCTTTATGCAAACCTTAACATTTTTCTTAGATTAAAAACTATAACTTTTCCTAACTCTCAAAGTGTGTATCTATTATAAAGAAACAAATACACATTTTTCCCTTTTGCTATAAAAACTTGTACCGCAACAGCAATTTAAAGACTGAATAGGCCCTCAGACAGGGACATTATCTGTGAAATGGAGATCAAACTAAATTTGATGTTTCTCAAGATATATTTAATAGATTTATATAAAATGAAAAACATGATACAGTTAATGTGTTATTCTTGTTTCTTAGCCTTGAGTTCATACCTTTACACAACGTAAATAAAAAATCATGCATTTCCATATTTGAATTATTATCATTGAATTCCATTATTTGAATAGTAAACAAATAGCTTCAAAATGGTGATAAAAGAATATCAAATAATCCTTATAAAACAGTGTTTACTTTCTTATCTGTATCCCCTGTTTTTACACATTTAATATGCCCTTTCCCCAGCAAAGAATGAAAGGTCCACAAGGCCTCTTCAAACCAATGAGAAACCTCTTTATTTACAAATGTATCTGATTTTAAAGCATCAAAAAGGCTTTCTTAACAATATGAAACTACGATTAGTATCTAATCTCGAAATGCTGTCACAGTAGAGATTTTCAATGAAAAATTCTGGGTACTTTTTGTAAAAATGAAGAAAGCAAAGCTTGATTGTGACGAAAACAGGTAGCTTATAGAATCACGCTCGAGTCTATCTCCTGGGTAGAAACCAGTACTCAGGTGTCCAATTTGAGAGGCAGTGAGAAAGTACGCCTGATGGGGATCTTTGAATTAGATGCAACACATATATTCTGTGACAAATTCATGGTAACTAACTTCAAAGTGAGTGAATTTTCTTAGAAGAAAAGCGACATACCTTTTTTACTGTTTAAATCAATGTGTTTTGATCTGAATTTTAAAGAAATGAATGGTTGTCATGTGTGAAACTCTGTACAGTACAGTAATATTATTGACATTTTCTCTAGAAATATTTCCCTCACAGATGTCCCTCACCTAGCTTGGATATTAAAATATTCATGGCGTTTAATGACTATGGTATTGTTTAGAAATTAATACTAAAGAAATTCAATAAATAAACACGAGTTTTATTTAAGAAATACCTCTGTTTATCTGTTTATACATATAATAGACTATTGTATAATGCACCAGTCAATTGTATCCACGGTCCCCAGGTCCAGGGGATAGCCGAGGAAATGGGCCGTGTTTTTACCTTACAGGTGGCCCCGCAGTGCCGGGTGAATGGGGTGGTTTTGTCTTCATGCCAAATAAATATATCATGATGTCATCGAAATCAGGCTTCTGGTCCGTGGATAATCAACCCGAATCCTTGCCATAAATAGAAATCATAAAGCCCTGCTATATCAGGGTTCGAATTTAACTTTGAAGAGCACTCGCAAAATTTTGCGAGTGCATTTTGAGGCAACTCGCAAAATGAAAAATCAACTTGCAATTTTATTATTTGCTTTATTCCCTTATAATATTGTCTAATTAAAGTAGAAATTTACACCTAAGACATATTATGAATATTAAAAAGTATCAATCTTGAGTGACTCGACTACTAGAACTTGTTGATGGCTTATTCTATTTGGGGGGTAGGGAAAGACTCATCTGATGCTGGCAGCTTTTTGATAACAAAGCTGTCCAATAATTTGACATTGTTCACTTTGTATATTTACCCTCGCCATCAGGTAATTTTAAATACCCATTCGACAAGCACACTACAGATTCCATTAAGTCTGTAAGTATTAAAATCAATAACATTATAAATTTGAAATAAAAAAAGCAACAGTAAATGTAGCGTGGATACTTTGGACCATGAAATATATCGATCAACGAAGTCTATTCATTTTGACAGCTGGGGGGAAAATATATTCAAAGGATGATGGGGTTTACATATATAGTGCGCGAGAGCGCTAAATTTAGCCAATGATTGAGCTAGGTGATTACGTCATTCACTTTGTATCATGCACGCCTCGGAGCATCCCGGAAAGATTCGAGATAAAACTAGGCCTTTTCCGTATTTGTTCTATTTTTGAAAACTTACTAGAGCGTGACTCCGTACTGTCTTCTTTATACTGGTAGTGTAAACATGCCACTTATAGGCTGTTTACACTCGACTACGTAGCGGAGTTAAGTTCATGTTTATTCTACTTTCCTTTTAACATTTTGTGGTCTAGAAAAAGCCACTCGCAGAATTTTGCGAGCTTGAATATAAGTCACTCGCAATTTGTAAATGTCGCTCGCATATTGCGAGTATGCGAGTCTAAATTCGAACCCTGCTATATATAAATGACATAATTTGAGCAAGCCCGGAAATAATTTACCAGTGCAGGGCTTGCGGGCTTGTGCCGATTTTGACCACAAATTAATAATGATAACTTTATTTCATATTACTTTTTTTAAACAATTTCAGGACAGAAGATTGAGAAGAGCAATCATTATATTTTAGATGGCCAAGCTGGACACCTTTCAGTTTGTATAGAACAGTGCTTTCGAAACAAGCGGTTCTGAAATTTATAAAAGCTTCGGGTTTTTTATTGATTTGTTATGTACTCACTGGGAGCATTCTACGCATAGTTAAAGAAGCTTGGACTATCTCTGTGACGTAGCAGTAATCACATGTTGAACATGTAAATCAGAGATAGTTTTTTAAAGAAGGGAGGTAACTGCATCATAATCGGGATAAAGTATACTATATAATATTTAATGTTTAATTTGCAGCACAACTCCAGCGCAGTGACCTCCCCTGTCACTAAGCTTGACCCCTTCGCGCATTCGGAGCTCCTCGGCCATTTTATCGAAAACATTTTGAAAAAATGGCCGAGGAGTTCCGAATGCCCTTCGCGAAGATAGGCAAATGTCTCGGCAAATTTTTTACTGTTGCTATTTATGAAAGTTTCAGTCCGATATTAAAGTAGTACTAGTAATTCTTACTTTTAATAAAAATAAAGCAGTCGCACGTGTGGACTCGTATACATCTATATATGCATGGTTTACATGTTCGTATGAATATCAATCTGTTTTGGGCAAACGTTGTTTTAGTTCTGCCTGTACTATTTTGCATGCACTCTTTACTGACTTGCTGCACTAAAAATTTATTTAAATCCATTCACTTTCATAAATGCCAGCAGAAATTGCTATCTCTTTGCGGACAGCACCAGCGATTTGCCCCCGGGATTGCTTTCTTTTCTGAAAAAAAACGATAAATTTTAAACGCTGCACTGAAGACAGATACACCGATAACATACAGCTACGTGCACGTATTATTTATAAACGTACAAATTTACACCTCAACTTCCATTCCTTAAATGAACTGCCTTTCGGCAATTGCGTTCATCAATCGATGAACGCAACATCTTCGGATATGTTCGGATCGCAATTCATCGCATAACAATATACATGAAAACTATTGATCTTGTTATTGTTTGTATTGTGTCAGCAGGTCCCGTAAAATATAAATCAACATTTTAGAAAGTGTTAAGTTATTATATTTTAAACGTTTTGTTGCCAAAAGCGTTTCAAAATTACGTTTAAAAGTGATTTCAAGTGGTTGATCTTTTCCCGCGTTATTGTGACGTCATTTGAAAAAAATGTTTCCGGTAACAGTCGGGTCGTCCTATTTACAGAATGGGTAAGAAAGGATTACTGATAGGTAATCCGAAATGAAATGAAGTATTTTTTTAACGTTTCTTAAATAAAATAATGTACTATTGGTGTAAATATAAGGAATGAATTGCGGGGTTGATGTCATTATCGGGGATATGAACGCAATTGGGCTGGTCAAAGTACGCGTGGAGTCCTTCGGACTCCACACACTTAGACCAGCCCACCCCGCAATTCATTCCTTAAGACAACGGCTCGCACGGCCGCAACGTCGAATAGAATAGCAGCACGATGAAATGGCACGCCATTTAGCCTCATTCTATAATGCACACCATGTTCTATTTATTCTCTTGTTGCACTGTTTTCGTGTAGCTTCGAAAATCTCAGAAGAAAGTGGTATCTCTATACCATTCTCATTCATTAGGGGTTTGATAATGAAAAAATCTGTGGTACGCATAGCATCATCACTCTGGTGTATGAGAATGATAAGATCTGTCATGTGTTCCCGTTCCAGATAGAAAAATCCGACCCGAGGGCACGCTGCGTTGCCAGGTAACGAGGCTTGCCGAGGATTTTTCTATCCGGAACGGACACACATGATAGATATTTTTTTAGCACAAATTAAATTACATTTTTTGTGAAGAAAATATATAAAAAAGCGCATTTTTGTACATATCACCAAAAAGCGCGTGCGATGATGTTTACTGACGTCATGACGCGCAGTAATTTGTATTCACTGCATACGTCAATAAGTTCCTTTAATATCACGTCTTTTAAGGGTTATTTTGTTTCGTTTTTGAAAGTACATTTTTGTAACGTTAATGTTAATGGAATCATCTATTTAAATCTCATAAATATGATTACATAAAGTGTATTATAAAAGGAATTGAAAATATTACGTCACAGCGCGTGGGGGGATGCCAGATGAAGTTTTCCAGCACGGCTGAATTCAACGGAAATGCCTATCCGGTGTGCTAGAATGCTCTATACCAACATCATCAGCGTCTTGGCCTTTGGTGAAGGCCCGGTCATGCTTGTCTGAAATAAAGATAACGCTGAAAGCATCCATTTGGAAGGCAAAGCGACATGCATACGCCGATTTCTACCAAAACGACGTAAAACTATAACATAGTACTAGAGCAATGTCGTTTAAATACCAGTTGAAACGCAAATTATCGCAACTATAAAAGAAAATGAAGACACGCGGACGGCCATGGCGGAAGCAACCGCAAAAAGCAATAGCGCGGGCGGTACACAAAAATGGATTTCTAAAGTTGTGTCTGGCATGTTTTTTTTATAGTCTTCTTACTTGTTGCAGTATGTTTTCGTCTAGCAACGTCAATACCAGCAACATTTGGTAAGTCCAAGCACCAGCGTCTTGGCCTCAGCCTGAGCTCTGGGTTTGCGTTAAAACAATTATAATATACTGAAGCCATGCATTTTATATGGCAAGGCGCAATGCAGAAGTCCATTTTTTAACACAATGTAAAACTAAAATATATACATAGTATACATGCCAGTTTCAATGCGAATTTTACATGTACTATTTACTCACATATTTCATTTTGATTTCCTCTAGCTTCGATAATGCCAGCATAATTGTGCATCTCTATGCCGACAACCCGGCTTGACCTCAGCCGGAACCCCGGACCTGCTTATAAACAAGAACACTGAAATAATGCATTTTAAACGGCATAGCGGAAAACAGGTGCCTATTTCTTAGACCAAATGCAATTTTAAAATAAAGTTAGTTAACATTCAAGTTCAATTGAATACAAATATTCTAGTATTTTTTTTAGATAAAGGACAGCCCGTCTATGGCAATTATTGAAATCCATGCAAGGACTAATATCAGCATCCCGAAACGGTAATATACAACGTTTCTGGCGCACTGTTTAGTCTCCTAATATTATTGACATCATTTCCATTTACCATTTACTCACCTTACTCAACGTGCTGCAGTTCGTCTTAGCAAGGGCTTCAACTATTGACGTATACGGGCTATCCTTTCTCTTGCACAATTGCTAGTATGAGTATTGTAACTTGAAAGCAAATTAGTTATATGGCGTGAAACCACAGTTAGTTTTACTATATGTTTCATTTAGACACTATCCTGGCTTTTCACTTTAAATCAGTCCCAATTGAAAAACAAGTAACTGGCTGCTGTAGAAAAATTCAAGACACAAAATTGAATCACAAGAAAACATAAGGTTGGCCAATGCGTTTTCTCACAAATTTGAGTAGTAATACAAGACCCTGAGGTCAAGACGGAATAAGGCTACAAAACAACCAATTTACATAGTTTCACAGGCAATGATTTTCCATATTTTACACTGAAAACTGTCAGTTTTTGCAATACAGTGTCCAATTATGTTAAGCTCTATGCAAAAGGGCCACCTGTTTCTTCTCTTTCATTCAACTTTAATAACATATTGATGCTTGAACACAAGCACTATTTTTTCTGTATTCGCATCCGGATCTTTGGTCAACGGGGGGCAGATAACTGTGGGCTTGAGCCATATGTAAACGCAATACGTGTTCTTAATAGAAATAAACGTCTATTCCACTTTGTCGTTTAAAAGAATGGACTCATTGATATTGTGCGCAAAATCACCTTCAAATTAATTTGATTTAAACTTATTTATATTATAACGATTATCCATGTGAACTTTTCATTCATGTCAACATGGTAGAAGAAATAGGTATTAATTGCAGCATATATCAACATTTTAGATAAACATTGCATAGAATTCTAGGGAGAGGAAATATTTTGTTAGCACCCTCTAACGTGAAACCCCAAATCTACCCCTTGACTGGAAGCAATCTTTGAATATTCCAGGCTAGTTAAAGATCATAATAACAGCAGTTACTAAGACTGTATAAGGTATGATATATATAATATAATATATATATAATAATTTCATTTCAAAATTAACGAATTGTCGTCTTCTTGAGTGGTGAGTCGTTTGGCGAAATGATATTGGCGGGAATGCATGAGGTGTTCTTGCGGTGGTTAATAAGAAGTTTAAAGGCGTAGTTCGCCACGCGAGGCTATCATTTGGAAGGATATAATAATACTATTTATTTATGTAGTCAAAGGGTCCCAACCTGCCGTCTTCGATTTGTAAGATTTTTTTTTTCTTTCATATATTTCAGGCAAATACGTGTAGAGTTCTCGCTAAAACAAATGAGAATGGCAAAAGTTTGAATAGTTGAGGATGAATTCTAATATTTGCAGCGGCCCAGTCTTTGGCAATTAAAAGTGAAGAGGAAGATGACCACTGAAGAAAGGTAATATGTCTGTATTAAATGTTTAAACAAATCGTATATGGACAATGTCTCAATTTTTAAATTCGTTTCAGTTGAAGCAGTGTCCCGGTTTTACCATTACCTTACGGACGGATACTTCCGTTTCCGGTGCTCATGGTTAAATGGTTTTTAACAGATGGCCGCCGTTAGAATTCACACCATATGTGATAGGCAGCTCACACCGTAAGGGACACCAAATTGCCAGGATTTAGGACTTCGTTTTCGCACTTTCACACTTTTCTGTGTGCTTAACATTAACAGTTCATAAATATAATAAATTGACGTTATTTATTAACATGAATAGAATTCTAGTGTTGATATATATGTCACTATTAAACTACCTGACATATGTTGCCTTACTTGCTCAATTTAGTGTTGTTATTTATGTCACTATTGAACTACATGACATAGTTTGCCTTACTTGCTCATTTTAGTGTTGCTATATATGTCACTATTGAACTACAAGACATAGGTTGCCTTACTTGCTCAATTTAGTGTTGTGCTATATATGTCACTATTGAACAACATGGCATTAGTTGCCTTACTTGCTCATTTAAGTGTTGCTATATATATCACTGTTGAATTTCAAGACATAGGTTGCCTTACTTGCTCATTTAAGTGTTGCTATATATGTCTCTATTGAACTACATGACATAGGTTGCATTACTTGCTCATTTTAGTGTTGCTATATATGTCACTATTGAACTACATGGCATTAGTTGCCTTACTTGCTCATTTTGGTGTTGTGCTATATATGTCACTATTGAACAACATGGCATAAGTTGCCTTACTTGCTCAATTTAGTGTTGCTATATATGTCTCTATTAAACTACCTGACATATGTTGCCTTACTTGCTCAATTTAGTGTTGTTATTTATGTCACTATTGAACTACAAGACATAGGTTGCCTTACTTGCTCAATTTAGTGTTGTGCTATATATGTCACTATTGAACAACATGGCATAAGTTGCCTTACTTGCTCAATTTAGTGTTGCTATATATGTCTCTATTGAACTACATGACATAGGTTGTCTTACTTGCTCATTTTAGTGTTGCTATATATGTCACTAATGAACTACATGACATAGGTTGCATTACTTGCTCATTTTGGTGTTGCTATATATGTCACTATTGAACTACATGACATAGGTTGCATTACTTGCTCATTTTGGTGTTGCTATATATGTCACTATTGAACTACATGACATAGGTTGCATTACTTGCTCATTTTAGTGTTGCTATATATGTCTCTATTGAACTACATGACATAGGTTGCATTACTTGCTCATTTTGCTGTTGCTATATATGTCTCTATTGAACTACATGACATAGGTTGCATTACTTGCACATTTTAGTGTTGCTATATATGTCACTATTGAACTACATGACATCAGTTGCCTTACTTGCTCATTTTAGTGTTGCTATATATGTCACTATTGAACTACATGACATAGGTTGCATTACTTGCTCATTTTGGTGTTGCTATATATGTCACTATTGAACTACATGACATAGGTTGCATTACTTGCTCATTTTAGTGTTGCTATATATGTCACTATTGAACTACATGATATAGGTTGCATTACTTGCTCATTTTAGTGTTGCTATATATGTCACTATTGAACTACATGACATAGGTTGCATTACTTGCTCATTTTGGTGTTGCTATATATGTCTCTATTGAACTACATGACATAGGTTGCATTACTTGCTCATTTTAGTGTTGCTATATATGTCACTATTGAACTACATGACATAGGTTGCATTACTTGCTCATTTTAGTGTTGCTATATATGTCACTATTGAACTACAAGACATAGGTTGCATTACTTGCTTAATTTAGTGTTGCTATATATGTCACTATTGAACTACATGACATAGGTTGCATTACTTGCTCATTTTAGTGTTGCTATATATGACACTATTGAACTACATGACATAGGTTGCATTACTTGCTCATTTTAGTGTTGCTATATATGTCCCTATTGAACTACATGACATAGGTTGCCTTACTTGCTCATTTTAGTGTTGTGCTATACATGTCACTTTTGCACTACATGACATAGGTTGCATTACTTGCTCATTTTGGTGTTGCTATATATGTCACTATTGAACTACATGGCATAAGTTGACTTACTTGCACATTTTAGTGTTGCTATATATGTCACTATTGAACTACATGACATAGGTTGCATTACTTGCTCATTTTAGTGTTGCTATATATGTCACTATTGAACTACATGACATAGGTTGCATTACTTGCTCATTTTAGTGTTGCTATATATGTCACTATTGAACTACATGACATAGGTTGCCTTACTTGCTCATTTTAGTGTTGCTATATATGTCACTATTGAACTACATGACATAGGTTGCATTACTTGCTCATTTTAGTGTTGCTATATATGTCACTATTGAACTACATGACATAGGTTGCATTACTTGCTCATTTTGGTGTTGCTATATATGTCACTATTGAACTACATGACATAGGTTGCATTACTTGCTCATTTTGGTGTTGCTATATATGTCACTATTGAACTACATGACATAGGTTGCATTACTTGCTCATTTTAGTGTTGCTATATATGTCACTATTGAACTACATGACATAGGTTGCATTACTTGCTCATTTTAGTGTTGCTATATATGTCACTATTGAACTACATGACATAGGTTGCATTACTTGCTCATTTTGGTGTTGCTATATATGTCACTATTGAACTACATGACATAGGTTGCATTACTTGCTCATTTTGGTGTTGCTATATATGTCACTATTGAACTACATGACATAGGTTGCATTACTTGCTCATTTTAGTGTTGCTATATATGTCACTATTGAACTACATGACATAGGTTGCATTACTTGCTCATTTTGGTGTTGCTATATATGTCACTATTGAACTACATGACATAGGTTGCATTACTTGCTCATTTTAGTGTTGCTATATATGTCACTATTGAACTACATGACATAGGTTGCATTACTTGCTCATTTTGGTGTTGCTATATATGTCACTATTGAACTACATGACATAGGTTGCATTACTTGCTCATTTTGGTGTTGCTATATATGTCACTATTGAACTACATGACATAGGTTGCATTACTTGCTCATTTTAGTGTTGCTATATATGTCACTATTGAACTACATGACATAGGTTGCATTACTTGCTCATTTTAGTGTTGCTATATATGTCACTATTGAACTACATGACATAGGTTGCATTACTTGCTCATTTTGGTGTTGCTATATATGTCACTATTGAACTACATGACATAGGTTGCATTACTTGCTCATTTTAGTGTTGCTATATATGTCACTATTGAACTACATGACATAGGTTGCATTACTTGCTCATTTTGGTGTTGCTATATATGTCACTATTGAACTACATGACATAGGTTGCATTACTTGCTCATTTTAGTGTTGCTATATATGTCACTATTGAACTACATGATATAGGTTGCATTACTTGCTAATTTTAGTGTTGCTATATATGTCACTATTGAACTACATGACATAGGTTGCATTACTAGATCATTTTAATGTTGCTTCATAAATGACTATTGAACTTTAATGTAGTTCACATACGTTGCCTTACTCGTTTAAAATCATTTCGTGGGTGCGGCGCGTGCAGCTTTTCAGAGCCTTTACATTCATAATTGGGCTGAAGCTTTGTGTCTGGTTTATACTCTGGCCAAGCGTATCTTTGGTAACGGGTACAGACAGGGCCTGTCTATAGCATTTATGATTTTGTTAAGCATTGAACCTTTACAATCTTTAAAGGTAGTGTGCTAGAGTCACTTGAATGTGCTTATGTCATTCCTCAGAGCACATGAAATGTCCAAATTTGGTGAAAATTTGACTTCGATCATGTTTGCAATGATACGTCGAACTTAACCATTTGATGTTGATAAATGCAATTGTTGTTCAGGTTCAGTTGAAAAACATCGAAGAATGGCGTTCTATGCCAAAATGCCTTTAAATTACTTTGCGTCAATAAAATAAGTCTCGTCACCTACAATGCCGTTCTCCCAGTCTCTTAGCTCGTTCAGCGTGTTGATTTATCTTAATGTGTTTCCATCATATCAACTTATCTTAGGTGGAAGAAAAAGATCTGAGGTTATGCACACATATTGTTTGTCTTTTTTTTAAATCATCGGCGATATGAAAACAGAAGTTTTTATGAAATATACGGGATTATTTAGATTTTGGTCGATATTTACAAAATGTAGTTATGTAGCAGCGAACTAATTTAATTTAGTATAATTGTTCCTGAAAGTTTATCTTTATCAGTACTGTTTTCAAATGATCTTGACTTTACATAACAAGATGTGTTTCAGTGAACGAGCTATGCAAGATGTGTTTCAGTGAACGACCTATAACTAATGCTTGATAGTTTACGCTCTACTTCTTATAAATAACACTGAAATCTATATTCATTTTCCCAGATGGCTATAAATAGAACTAGTATAATAGTGCAAACGAAATTCTGTTATGAAAATTTGATTCGTGTTTTGCCTTAATTGTTTTAGCTAAATTAGTGTCCTTCTAAAGATTCTTATTTATCATAAATACTACATATGGAGCTAGTGCATGGCGATTATAACAGGATCTTAGTGACTAATGCAAGCTGTGACAATATTTAAATGTAACTGAACTAACTTACCTTAATACCATATTGTGTCGAGGACATGTCGGTTGACTGAGGGATTCGACATTTGTGGAAAGCTTTAACGTGTTATTAAATTGCAACTGACAGTTACTATTCAGAAACAATACTTTGATCGGGTGCCGTATTTGAATACCAATATATGAAATATCTTATTGTGTGATAAAAGCTAGGCTGTGATCAAACTTGTATCATCGTACATCTGCTCAATATCCCACGTATTTGCCGTCATGTCGGAAAAGCCACCACTCCGCCTAGAAGACATTCCTGTGACAAACATGACCGCATACCTGCTTGACAAAATCCGGCACTTTGGGGACAAGGTTGCCATGGTAAGAATAACACAAATTTATTTCTGGCATCTTGATGGGCCATTTAAATTACTGATTTATCCGAGCCTCGGTGGGTAGTAGGGGCGAGGGCCATATTGGTTGGTTCAAAATAGATTGCAAATTTAGCGGCTTATACATGTAACCCGGAGTTAACATAACTGGGTTTTCCAATGGCGGTACAAATAAAAAGGTGAAATTCAAGCTATATTGAATTTAATGTAGCGGATAAATAATTCGGTTGTTTCCAAAGTAGTGTGTGCATATTAAAACGGTACACTTATGTTTGTACCGGGGAATAAGCTTGGTGAAACCAGAATATTTATAATCCCGGATTTTAGCTTTCGTTTTTCGTTGTTCGTCAAGGTGGATAATTGCGTAGGCGATTGAGGAGATCGTATATCGAGTTATGTAATGGTCGATGATTGCTTTTTCTTCTTGAATCATGTGAAGCAAATACAACGTAGCTATTTTGATGATCTGAGTAACGAATTAGGCCAACCTATGAGTGTTCAGCCTCCTTAATCGGATAGAAGAGTGTTTTTTTAACACAATGTAAGCACAATGTAAGCAATTATGCCTGTTCTTATTTCTGATGAATGTATCATTTAAAGCTGCACTCCCACAGATTTTCCGTTTTGACAAGTTATTTTTCTTCTTTTTTTTTGTCTTGGAATGAGCAAATTTTCGCATAAATGTCTGCAAACCAGTTTTATAAGACTTTCCGTTCGAAAGTTAATGTTTTATGGGTAAAAGGGTTACTAACGGTTTAAGAAAAATGCATAAAACATCAATTTTTCGACTTAAATATGAAAATCTGCGACCTGATATTTTATCACCAATCTTATATCACTGGTTTCCATGCATTTTCGCATAAATTGGTTCGTTCCAAGACAAAAAAAAGTTCTCAAAAAGGTCAATCTGTGAGAGTGCAGCTTTAAATGTTTTATTATATTTTGCCATACATCCTTGTGTTCATTTTTGGTACATATTTGTTATAACACTAATGCCCACATGAGCCTAGTACTTGAAAATACAGCTGAAACTGAAACTGGACAACGTACATTTTTTTTTTCAATTAACATCATATTATAATGGCTGGTTTCGTTACAAAACTTGAAACACTTATGCAATTACACTTTCTAATTTTAGACAGTTGTAACCGGATATTATTGCTGGTTATCAAAGCTAGCATTAACTCGAAAACGAGTCAATATCAAAAATAAATGTTATGTAAATGTACTGCTGTTATTTTTATTTATATCATATTTTATCATTCTTTATTGAAATTGCAGCATTCACCTTACATTATGTTCAACATTTTGTATTTTGTAAGGACTTGTTTCTTTTCACAATGATTGATATTCAACTTAACTATTTGATAGTCATGCATTAACAATAACAAACAGCAATATAATAATACTGATATTAGTCATCCGCGTGATGTATGAGCTCATCATTGCTATTATATGTAGCTATCAAGTAGCGGCATACTTAGATATCAGTGAAATAGCATACATACATTCATTTACATAATTTGCCGCTCTGCACTTTAGTCTCCAATCCTTTGATATAAAATTTTGACCATCTGCAAACACAGTGGCTTGATGACAATCTATGTAATATTATTGTTTTGTCAAATCTCATTTTATGTTAAAGGCAATGTAAATATATTGATGATATACATGTTCAAGTATGTGTAAAATATCATTTTGGCTAGTTGAACTGATTATTATGACTTTATAGAGCCTTTGTCATGACTTTAAAGCTGCACTCTCACAGATTAAACGTTTTGACAACTTTTTTATTTTTTGTCTTGGAAAGAGCAAATTTTTGCGAAAATCCATGGAAACCAGTTATAAAAGACTGCTGACAAAAAATAAGATCTCAGATTTTTACATATATGTTCAAAAAATGATGTTTGATGCATTTTTCTTAAACCGTTAGTAACGGTTTAAGCCATAAAACATCAATTTTCGAACGGAAATATGAAAATCTACAATCTGATTTTTGTCAGCAATCATATATCATTGGTTTGCAGATATTTACGCAAAAATTTGCTCTTTCCAAGACAAAAATTAAAAAGTTGTAAAAATTGTAAATCTGTGAGAGTGCAGCTTTAATGAGTCTTTGTCATCAAGCCACGGTGTCTGCAAATATACATGAACTCTCAGTAGCCTGAAAGAAAATATAGATATCCGACCTCCTCATGCATTACGACAAAACGTCATAGTCTAGATTCGTTTTAATTATGTCAAGGTCGATGCCACAAGCGAGAAAACCACAACATATTCGGAGCTAGTCACGCGCATTGAACGGGCAGCTTCCGGTCTGCAGGCGATAGGTGTGATGAAAGATGACGCCATCGGCGTATTGTCACCGAATCATCCTGACTATCTGGTCACGTTCTACGCATGCGCACTGGTGGGAGCCACACTCCAACCAATCAGCCCGATGTATACCAAGGGTGCGTCAATTTTAATAATAAATATAAGCCGCTTAAAGAGACCTACCTTCGTTTAATTACTGGAATTTGATTACTTTTGTTTAAATTCTTCATTTAGGACAAAATGTTGCCTTCCGACGTAGCATTTATGACGTAATTTATCACGTTGTACACACACACGCACACACGCACGCACGCACGCACGCACGCACGCACACACACACGCACACACACACACACTGAATATAGTGTCTGATTATGAGACACCACGAGCATGCGCACCTGGTCGGAGATGGAACCGTGAATTTCGTGGAAGACAGGCTGAGACCTGAACAATCAGATTATATTTATTCTGATACATGTTTTCGTAGCATTGTTTATTATTATATAAACGTTTTGTTCTTTTTCCTTTCTCCTCCTGTACGACAGACGACTTGGCCAAAGTTCTCCGAGACTGCAACACCAAGTTCCTGTTTACCGTGTCTGCTCTTTTGCCCAAAGTACAGGAAGCGACACAGGGGTTGGAACACATTAAGGTATTAATGCATCACAGTATTGTTTCATGTTAGTATAGTGCAAAGGATAACGGCATTCCAAGACAACTATTTATGGAAGATTATCAAACACAATTACAGCTGAATAATGTCCCGGCTAAAGTGTAGCTGTGCTTTCCATATGTCGGATGGATGGTTGGATGGATGGATGGACGGACATGTCGCAAAGTTTGTCCGAGCGAAACCTCCAAAACTGCAGAAAATTCACAGGAATTATAAGAACCAAGCATAGTTGTTCATAAACATCGCTATGTTTTGCGCGAGTAAGTTTTCACTGATTTACAACCATTGTTAGTGTGGTATTGAACATATTTTGATGAAATTTCACAGAACTGATACGTACCAAGCCATAACTTTATGGATCGAACTACATCTTCATGTTATTCTTATTTTGTTGCAACTCCAAATAAATAACTGTCATGAACACTAGCGGTGCTCGATATGGATATTTTCTCGCTCGAATTTAAGATGGCCGACTGGCGGCCATGTTAGAACTTAAACAATATTAACCATTCCGTACCGTTCAAGCAAATTTTAACATTTACAGTAATTGTAACATGAATTCAGTTTGAATTATATCCCTATGTTATTGATTTGTTCGCCGCACTGTTTCTCAATGACTCGTCAGTGATTGGTACTAAATGTAGCTATGTATATCGTCGGCACGCTTGGATGGTTTTACATTGAGATTTATACATATATAATACACACATATTTAGTATTTACTTGTTAAAAAACATCATCTAGAATTGTTATGCGTCGTTTAATCTGCATAATCGTTATCAACCAGACAACCAGTAAACCCTTTCAAAATGATACCAATATTATCATGAGTTACCTTGCATCGCAATTTAATACCATTACCATGTGATTATATGAGAAACATTTGCCCCTGGGGTAAATAT
This sequence comes from Mya arenaria, assembly GCF_026914265.1. Taxonomy (NCBI): domain Eukaryota; kingdom Metazoa; phylum Mollusca; class Bivalvia; order Myida; family Myidae; genus Mya; species Mya arenaria. Next base: position 42,236,795 of record NC_069122.1, on the reverse strand, counting down.
GTCCACGTGTTAATCTCGTCATATAGACATGATATTATATTATAAGTCACTGCTGAAAGAATTGCTTTGTGACTTTCGTATGTTTATGGTCTTCCAAGCAACAGCCTGCACACGTTTTTACTCCTTTTATAACTTCTTCGAAACCGCTTTGTTAAAACATCGTAAGATAAATTGTTCGTACTGGTCAAGATTTTTTTTTTAGAAAACCAAACAAATAAAAGCTTATTTTTGTATATACATGTAGTATACTTTTATTATATTTTCATAAACGAAATAATTTTATCACAAAATTGGATGAATGGATTTCCAAAAAAAACCACATTTAAAATAGGTGTTACTGTATGGAGAAGCCGGGGGTGATTACGAGACATTCGAGTCCCTCCTGGATCCGGGTCACGCCCCCTACCGGACACCGGAATTGGATCCGAGGACGTCTGTAGCGGCCCTTATGTCGTCTTCCGGTACGACGGGATTCCCTAAGGCCGTCTGTATTTCACACTACGCTATTGTTGCCAACACAATCCAGCAGATGTAAGTACCGGTCACGGTCCCCATCATTCGGAGCTCCTCGGCCATTTTTGTCGAAAATAACGAAAAAATGGCCGAGGAGTTCCGAATGGGTTCCCATAAGAGAACATAGGGGCCTGAACACGCAAAACAGTTTCGATAACATGTAAAGACCAACATTTAAGAAGAAAAAAAACATCGTCGGGAAGGAAAACATAAGTTTTAAGTTCAGGGGATTTTTAGCCGAAATATTTGGAAAACATTACAGTCGAACTCAGAATAGGTCAAAGTATATGGATATGCAAAACTCAATTTCTTTAAGAACTCGGAAGTTTGAATGTGAATATGCCAGTCGCAAACTGTAGAATATGTTGCAATAAAAATATCATGAACAATGATGGTGACTTACCAATGTTGCAAACATCTTGGTGACACTAATCAGCTATTTAAACGTCCGATGACGTAGATCGTGATAATGTCTCTTTGAATCTTCTACATGTCCATGCTGGGACAGATATGACATGCACTCACTGTGTGGAAACAACAGACTCAATATGATTCATCGACATCAGGATTAATCGTAAATGCAACATTTTTCATTTAAACGAAATTGGGTTTGAACCCTATTATCTTCTAATCTCTTCCCACAGTTCTATGGAAAGAAAACTTATTACCTTTGGAAATTAATTACTGTTGTTATATATTGAGTAAATGCTAGGTTAATTTCGCAATGTTTTAAATGATTTTAACATTCTTGCTCATAATATATTTTAAACCAAAAATATTAATAGATATATTTTTGGTTTAAAATATATTATGAGCAAGAATGTTAAAATCATTTAAAGCATTGCGAAATTAAACTAGCATTTACTGAATGTATAACAACAGTAATTAATTTCAAGTTTTCGATCTGTACTTTGCCGTACAGCTTTGTAAAACATTATTTTTTATCTGTATGATCTGCATTACAAATGTTAGTTGTATAACATGTAACATGTTTACACTTCCTTAGCATATTGTGTTGTTTTTTTCAAGAGTAAAAATAAAACTGAACACTAACACCAGTGGTATGCGCAACCCTGTCAACGCCTTAGCCATCGCCTTCGCTTTATTTACAGGTGTGCTGGTTTGAACAGCGATAAGGACACATTTGTGACGTTTTTTCCCGTTTTTCCACGCGCTTGGACTCTACATGGTGTGTTTCGTCGGTCACTCTCTAGGCGCCCGCATCGTGATCATGCCGCGCTTTGATTTTGAAACCTTTCTTCGGCTAATAGAGAAATATAAGGTTGGTTTGAAATTAATTAACTATGGAAATGCTGTTGACCGAGTTATTGAGTGGCTAGGGTCTTCTATTTCTTCTATAACTGCTCCTTATCCTGCTACTGCTATTACAACTACTACTACTACTACTACTACTACTACTACTACTACTACTACTACTACTACTACTACTACTACTACTACTACTACTACTACTACTACTACTACTACTACTACTACTACTACTACTACTACTACTACTACTACTACTACTACTACTACAACTACAACAACTACTACTACTACTACTACTACTACTACTACTACTACTACTACTACTACTACTACTACTACTACGACGACGACGACGACGATGACGACGACGACCACCACCGTCCACCGTCCACCACCACCACCACCAACACTACTACTTTTGCTTCTACTACCACTACTACTACTACTACTACTACTACTACTACTACTACTACTACTACTACTACTACTACTACTACTACTACCACCACCACCACCACCACCACCACCACCACCACCACCACTACCACTACCACTACTACTACTACTACTTATAATAATAATAATAATAATAATAATAGTATTGCTGCTAGTGCTGCTGTTGCTGCTGCCGCTGCTACTTCTACTACTACTACTACTAACACCACAACCATCACCACCAAATCCACTACAACCACCACCTCAAATAAAAACACTACACTACCTCCACTACTACCAGTACAGCACCACCACAACCATCACTACAACTACCACCTTGACCATCTCCACTACCACTTCCACCGCCGTCACCACACTCACCACAACTGGTGGTTTTATTTACTCGCTCTCTATGAGATCCAAACAGATTTGACCAAATCGGTGTACAAGAGCGTTATTTTACGTTCTTTATATTATTTCCAATAAATAGGTTATACACGTTGCTTAGTACTACACTTCTGTTTCCACGTTTAACAGCCAACAAATCTGCAACTAGTTCCTCCCATCATGGTGCTGTTAGCGAAAAGTCCGAAGGTTTCCGAGTACGACCTATCGTCTGTTTCCCAGATAGCGTGCGGAGCTGCGCCACTCAGTAAGGAGATAGAGGACTTAGTGAAAGAGAAACTAAAACTGCCGTGCATTTTTCAAGGTGAGAACATGAACAGTTTCGTTCACATTGCACATTGTGGTATAGTATGCTTATGCTTTGTTAAGAACCTTACATGCATATCAAAAGAGAAGCTTGCATATAAACCGGTGCTTAGGAGCATTGCCAATTTTCCTCGGTTACGTTTTTACAATATTAGACCAGCAGACTGTTACGAATTGTCAACGAAAATTGCATTTACAAGGTCCAGTATTTACAACTGTGTATTGAGCAAGGCAGGAAACCATTTTACAGGGAGAAGGAAATTTTCGCACTATCGTGTATTAACCAAAGTTGGGAAACAAGGTTTAACGAAGAAGGAAATGCTCGCACTCTCGTGTATTTACCAAGGAAGGGCAGCGGGACGGTTGAATGGCCAAGGACATGCTTGCCTTACCGTCTTTTAACCAAACTGGGGTAAAAAAACGTTTGAATAGACAACCACATGCATACTCTATTTTTACCTAGGACAGTCTAACGAACGGTTGGACGAACAAGGACATGGTTGCTTTATCTTAACCTAGGACAGTCTAACGTACGGTTGGACAAACAAGGACATGTTTGCTCTATCTTTACTGAGGAGGGGCTTACTAACGGTTAAACGGACAAGAACATGCATGCTCTATCTTTACCTAGGACAGTCTAACGAACGGTTGGACGAACAAGGACATGTTTGCTCTATCTTTACCTAGGACAGTCTAACGAACGGTTGGACAAACAAGGACATGTTTGCTCTATCTTTACTGAGGAGGGGCTTACTAACGGTTAAACGGACAAGAACATGCATGCTCTATCTTTACCTAGGACAGTCTAACGAATGGTTGGACGAACAAGGACATGGTTGCTCTATCTTTACTGAGAAGGGGCTTACAAACGGTTGAACGGACAAGGACATGCATGCTTTATCTTTACCTAGGACAGTCTAACGAACGGTTGGACGAACAAGGACATGGTTGCTCTATCTTAACCTAGGACAGTCTAACGAACGGTTGAACGGACAAGGACATGTTTGCTTTATCTTAACCTAGGACAGTCTAACGAACGGTTGGACAAACAAGGACATGTTTGCTCTATCTTTACTGAGGAGGGGTTTACTAACGGTTGAACGGACAAGGACATGCATGCTTTATCTTTACCTAGGACAGTCTAACGAACGGTTGAACGGACAAGGACATGCATGCTTTATCTTTACCTATGACAGTCTAACGAACGGTTGGACGAACAAGGACCTGTTTACTCTATCTTTACCTAGGACAGTCTAACGAACGGTTGGACGAACAAGGACATGTTTGCTCTATCTTTACCTAGGACAGTCTAACGAACGGTTGGACGAACAAGGACATGTTTTCTCTATCTTTACCTAGGACAGTCTAACGAACGGTTGGACGAACAAGGACATGTTTGCTCTATCTTAACCTAGGACAGTCTAACGAACGGTTGGACGAACAAGGACATGTTTGCTCTATCTTTACCTAGGACAGTCTAACGAACGGTTGGACGAACAAGGACATGTTTGCTCTATCTTTACCTAGGACAGTCTAACGAACGGTTGGACGAACAAGGACATGTTTGCTCTATCTTTACCTAGGACAGTCTAACGAACGGTTGAACGGACAAGGAAATGTTTGCTTTATCTTAACTCAGGACAGTCTAACGAACGGTTGAACAAACAAGGACATGTTTGCTTTATCTTTACCTAGGACAGTCTAACGAACGGTTGGACAAACAAGGACATGTTTGCTCTATCTTTACTGAGGAGGGGCTTACTAACGGTTAAACGGACAAGAACATGCATGCTCTATCTTTACCTAGGACAGTCTAACGAATGGTTGGACGAACAAGGACATGGTTGCTCTATCTTTACTGAGAAGGGGCTTACAAACGGTTGAACGGACAAGGACATGCATGCTTTATCTTTACCTAGGACAGTCTAACGAACGGTTGGACGAACAAGGACATGGTTGCTCTATCTTAACCTAGGACAGTCTAACGAACGGTTGAACGGACAAGGACATGTTTGCTTTATCTTAACCTAGGACAGTCTAACGAACGGTTGGACAAACAAGGACATGTTTGCTCTATCTTTACTGAGGAGGGGTTTACTAACGGTTGAACGGACAAGGACATGCATGCTTTATCTTTACCTAGGACAGTCTAACGAACGGTTGAACGGACAAGGACATGCATGCTTTATCTTTACCTATGACAGTCTAACGAACGGTTGGACGAACAAGGACCTGTTTACTCTATCTTTACCTAGGACAGTCTAACGAACGGTTGGACGAACAAGGACATGTTTGCTCTATCTTTACCTAGGACAGTCTAACGAACGGTTGGACGAACAAGGACATGTTTTCTCTATCTTTACCTAGGACAGTCTAACGAACGGTTGGACGAACAAGGACATGTTTGCTCTATCTTAACCTAGGACAGTCTAACGAACGGTTGGACGAACAAGGACATGTTTGCTCTATCTTTACCTAGGACAGTCTAACGAACGGTTGGACGAACAAGGACATGTTTGCTCTATCTTTACCTAGGACAGTCTAACGAACGGTTGGACGAACAAGGACATGTTTGCTCTATCTTTACCTAGGACAGTCTAACGAACGGTTGAACGGACAAGGAAATGTTTGCTTTATCTTAACTCAGGACAGTCTAACGAACGGTTGAACAAACAAGGACATGTTTGCTTTATCTTTACCTAGGACAGTCTAACGAACGGTTGGACGAACAAGGACATGCTTGCTCTATCTTTACCTAGGACAGTCTAACTTACGTGTGGACGAACAAGGACATGATTGCTCTATCTTTACTTAGGAGGGGCCAACGTACGGTTGAACGAACAAGGACATGGCATGCTTGGACTATCTTTACCTAGGAGGGACTAACGTACGGTTGAACAAACACGAACATGCTTGCTCTATCTTTATTTAGGATGGGCTAATTTACGGTTGAACGAACAAGGACTACTTGCTCTATCTTTACATAGGAGGGGCTAACGTACGGTTGAACGAACCAGGACATGCTTGCTCTATCTTTACCTAGGAGGGGCTAACGTACTGTTGAACGAACAAGGACATGCTTGCTCTATCTTTTACTTAGGATGGGCTAATGTACGGTTGAACGAACAAGGACATGCTTGCTCTATCTTTACTAAGTAGGGGCTAACGTACGGTTGAACGAACAAGGACATGCTTGCTCTATCTTTACTAAGTAGGGGCTAACGTACGGTTGAACGAACAAGGATTACTTGCTCTATATTTACCTAGGAGTGGATAATGTACGGTTTGACGTACAAGGACATGCTTTTTTTCTTTGCCTGCTTTTATCAAGGAGTGGTAAACGTAGGGTTAACCGGACCAGAACATGCTTGCCCTAACGTGCTTTTATCAAGGAGTGGTAACGTAGGGTTACACGGATCAGACCCTGCTTGCTCTAACATGCTTTTATCAAGGAGTGGTAAACGTAGGGTTAAACAGACCAGACCCTGCTTGCCCTAACGTGCTTTTATCAAGAAGTGGTAAACGTAGGGTTAAACGGACAAGACACTGCTTGCTCTAACATGCTTTTATCAAGGAGTGGTAAACGTAGGGTTAAACGGACAAGACACTGCTTGCTCTAACATGCTTTTATCAAGGAGTGGTAAACGTAGGGTTAAACGGACCAGAACATGCTTGCTCTAACATGCTTTTATCAAGGAGTGGTAAACGTAGGGTTAAACGGACCAGAACATGCTTGCTCTAACATGCTCTTATCAAGGAGTGGTAACGTAGGGTTAAACGGACCAGAACTAAGTAGGGGCTAACGTACGGTTGAACGAACAAGGACATGCTTGCTCTATCTTTACTAAGTAGGGGCTAACGTACGGTTGAACGAACAAGGATTACTTGCTCTATATTTACCTAGGAGTGGATAATGTACGGTTTGACGTACAAGGACATGCTTTTTTTCTTTACCTAGGAGGAGCTACTTACGGTTGAACTAACAAGGACATGCTTACTCAATCGTGTTGTGTACAAGTAGGGTTAAACGGACCAGACCCTGCTTGCCCTAACGTGCTTTTATCAAGGAGTGGTAAACGTAGGGTTAAACGGACAAGACACTGCTTGCTCTAACATGCTTTTATCAAGGAGTGGTAAACGTAGGGTTAAACGGACAAGACACTGCTTGCTCTAACATGCTTTTATCAAGGAGTGGTAAACGTAGGGTTAAACGGACCAAAACATGCTTGCTCTAACATGCTTTTATCAAGGAGTGGTAAACGTAGGGTTAAACGGACCAGAACATGCTTGCTCTAACATGCTCTTATTAAGGAGTGGTAACGTAGGGTTAAACGGACCAGAACATGCTTGCTCTAACGTGCTTTTATCAAGGAGTGGTAACGTAGGGTTACACGGACCAAAACATGCTTGCTCTAACGTGCTTTTATCAAGGAGTGGTAACGTAGGGTTAAACGGACCAGACCCTGCTTGCTCTAACGTGCTTTTATCAAGGAGTGGTAAACGTAGGGTTAAACGGACCAGACCCTGCTTGCTCTAACATGCTCTTATCAAGGAGTGGTAACGTAGGGTTAAACGGACCAGACCCTGCTTGCTCTAACGTGTCTTTATTAAGGAGTGGTAAACGTAGGGTTAAACGGACCAGACCCTGCTTGCTCTAACGTGCTTTTATCAAGGAGTGGTAACGTAGGGTTAAACGGACCAGAACATGCTTGCTCTAACATGCTCTTATCAAGGAGTGGTAAACGTAGGGTTAAACGGACCAGACCCTGCTTGCTCTAACGTGCTCTTATCAAGGAGTGGTAACGTAGGGTTAAACGGACCAGACCCTGCTTGCTCTAACGTGCTTTTATCAAGGAGTGGTAACGTAGGGTTAACCGGACCAGACCCTGCTTGCTCTAACGTGTTCTTATCAAGGAGTGGTAACGTAGTTTTAAACGGACCAGACCCTGCTTGCTCTAACGTGCTTTTATCAAGGAGTGGTAAACGTAGGGTTAAACGGACCGGACCCTGCTTGCCATAACATGCTTTTATCAAGGAGTGGTAACGTAGGGTTAAACGGACCAGACCCTGCTTGCTCTAACGTGCTTTTTTCAAGGAGTGGTAAACGTAGGGTTAAACGGACCAGACCCTGCTTGCTCTAACGTGCTTTTATCAAGGAGTGGTAAACGTAGGGTTAAACGGACCAGACCCTGCTTTCTCTAACATGCTCTTATCAAGGAGTGGTAACGTAGGGTTAAACGGACCAGAACGTGCTTGCTCTTTCGTTTCTTTATCAAGGGGAGGAAACAAACAACTGAATGGACAAGGACATGCTTGTTCTACCCTGTCTTTCCCAAGGAGCGGTAAAAGTACTGTTAAACGGATAGGGACAACCTCGCTTTACCGTAAATTAACGGGGCATGAATGTACTTTTGTGTATTAAACAAGGTGGTGGGAACATACGTGCTTTTACCAAAGAAGGTTAATAAAACGGTTAAACAGACAAGGCAGCCTTGATCTATCTCCTTCTGGGGCATGCTTGCTCTGCTGTATATTTACTTAGACGAGCCAACAAACGGTCCCTTGGACTTATCAAGACAGGGCAAGCGTACGGCCCCACCAGCTGGAACATGCTTGTTCTACCGTGTCTTTACCAAGGTTTGGCAAACGTACGGTTCCATGGACATGGACATGCTTACTCTGTCGTGTTTATACCTAGTAGAAGCAAATATAGGCTACCATGAACGTGTCTGAATGAAGATGGAGCAGCTCATGCGTGTTCCAACGTGAATTTACCTAGATTGTTCAACCTTTATGTTCCGCGGACAATGACTTGCCTATCCTTTTGCATGCATATCTTAGGCAAGCATTCTCAAATTATAAAAAAAAACAATTGCTTTACCAATTCTTGTGAACTCTTATGTTTTATGTCTGAAGTAGTTTCCGTTTGTCTTTAGGTTATGGCATGACTGAAGTAGGTGTGACCCATTTGAACGGTCGAGGGGAGTTTCGGTACAAATCTGTAGGCAAGCTGCTTCCCCTCACAGAGATGAAGGTATGACCGTTGTAATATTTCGTTTAAGCTACAGTTTACAGTTTTGCCTTTTTACCCATCAATTTTGAGTTTTCTTTAATGAATTAGTCGGTTAGTGTTAAGCACAAGTTTTAAGTGGTAGACTGAAGGCAATAGCGAAATAGTGTAATGGGCAAAAGTGCAATAGTGCGATGGGCAATAGAGCAGTGGGCAAAAGTTTCATAGAGCAATAAAGCAATAGTGCAATGGGCAATAGTGCAATGGGCAATAGTGCAATGGGCAATAGAGCAGTGGGCAATAGTGCAATGGGCAATAGAGCAGTGGGAAATAATGCGATGGGCAATAGTGCAATGGGCAATAATGCAATGGGCAATAGTGCGATGGGCAATAGAGCAGTGGGCAATAGTGCAATGGGCAATAGTGCGATGAGCAATAGAGCAGTGGGCAATAGTGCAATGGGCAATAGTGCAATGGGCAATAGTGCGATGGGCAATAGAGCAGTGGGCAATAGTGCAATGGGCAATAGTGCGATGGGCAATAGAGCAGTGGGCAATAGTGCAATGGGCAATAGTGCAATGGGCAATAGTGCAATTGGCAATAGTGCGATGGGCAATAGTGCGATGGGCAATAGTGCAGTGGGCAATAGTGCGATGGGCAATAGTGCGATGGGCAATAGTGCGATGGGTAATAGTGCAATGGGCAATAGTGCGATGGGCAATAGTGCGATGGGCAATAGTGCAATGGGCAATAGTGCGATGGGCAATAGTGCGATGGGCAATAGTGGGATGGGCAATAGAGCAATTGGCAACAGTGCAATGGGCAATAGTGCGATGGGCAATAGAGCAGTGGGCAATAGTGCAATGAGCAGTGGGCAATAGTGCAATGGGCAATAGAGCAGTGGGCAATAGTGCAATGGGCAATAGTGCAATGGGCAATAGTGCAATGGGCAATAGTGCAATGGGCAATAGTGCAATGGGCAATAGTGCGATGGGCAATAGAGCAGTGGGCAAAAGTGTCATAGTACAATAAAGCAATAATGCAATGGGCAATAGTGCAATGGGCAAAAGTGTCATAGTGAAATCCAAAGCTCCATTGGTTTCGCGAGTAATAATGTGTGAGTTTGAACTAATACAGTATTTTTTTCATTGAGACAACTAAATGTATAAGTTGATACGAATCATGGTTTTACAGATTGTGGATGTGGAGACAGGGAAGCCCGTAGGACCAGGACAGGAAGGAGAGATCTGGATCCGCGGACCGCAGGTATGTGGAGGCTACCTGGGGCTTCCTGAGCAGACACGTGAACTCTTCACCAATGACGGTTGGGTGAAAACCGGTAAGTGGAATTAACAAAGTCTCTGACTGAGTGGTTTATAACTTCAGCATAATAAAAAAAATATTATGTGCAACGCCTGCGTTAGAAAATGGTAGGTTCAATAAAAAGTTTTTTCCAATTTATTTCAATCTTAGTAAAGTGACACTCTTATTCAAAATCAATAGATACACATGTATAACAAACATCATTTTTGACTGTTAAGCCTTCAACTACTTACCAAATAATGCTTTTATGGAAAATATTAATTATTGATAACAAGATTGTAAACGTGTATTTAATAGCAGAAAGCGCAAAAATATTAAATTATTGGTGATTAACTGTAATCTGCTATAGTCTCATAAGGTAGAAATACTTTCTTTCAAATTAGACTCGGTTTCCTTCATAAGAACCATTGTTTTCGATGTCTATGCATCCTTTTTGGAATATTAAAGCAATATTATTAATTGTGGTAAATCTTATTTGGGAATAAGAGCGCATCTTTATGCAAAATTCGTCTACTTGAACGGGACCACTTGAGTAAACATTTTCTGATACACCTGTTGAAGTTCCTAGTCAGTTTTCTTTGCAGAAATAAAGTTGTATTCACCAAATTTAGTATCGGTATTTGTATAAGTGCAGTCCAGACTCAACACTCTGTAAACCGTCCGATAATAGTATTTTGCACATACTTTTTACCCTGACAAACTTAATCTCCGCACGACTTCTGTACCAGGTGATATCGGGTATGAGGACGAGGACGGGTACCTGTTTGTGGTGGACAGACTCAAAGAGCTCATCAAGTACAAAGCCTTCCAGGTCGCCCCGGCAATCCTTGAAGATATCCTGCTACGCCATGACGCAATCGCTGACGTGGGCGTCGTCGGGATGCCGGATGTCGAGGCAGGTGAGCTCCCGCGTGCGTACGTCGTCAGGAAACAAGGCAAGGAAGCCAGTGAAGAGGAGATTAGGAAATTCGTTGATGGTGAGATGAGTTTAAATATTACTCATATTTTATATCTTAAAAACACATCTTTACGAATTTATTGACACTCTTTCTATAAAGTTATAAGTTAATTTTTGTTCAGTTTCAATAAAACATCAAAGTTAAGATATAATTTTACTTACATTTTATGAAATAAAGGTCCTTGCAATCGATTTAGGAGAACGATGAAGGAAGGGTGTGATTATCCAGTAGAACAAATGTCCACCCTTCACCCTAGTGTTCACATACTCGAGGTATCATGGTCAAGGTCAATCACAATGTCGAGGTCACTTGGTCGAGATCAGTGACATGGTTGGGGTCACATGGTCGAGATAACAGGGTCGAGGTCAATCACATGGTGGAGGTAAATCACATGGTCGATATTATATTGTCGAGGTCAGTCACATGTTCGACATAACAGGGTCGAGGTCAATCCCATGATCGGGGTCAAATGGTCGAGATTACAGGGTCGAGGTCAATAACATGGTGGAGGTAAATCAAATGGTCGATATTATATGGTCGAGGTCAGTCACATGGTCGATATCACAGGGTAGAGGTCAATCACATGATCGGGGTCATATGGTCGATATAACAGGGTCAAGTTCAATCACATGGTCGAGATCAATCACATGGTCGAGGTCAATAACTTGGTCGAGGTCAATGGTCAATCACATGGTCGATATCACATGGTCGAGTTCAATCACATGGTCGAAGTCAGTCGCATGGTCGATGTCAATCACATGGTCGAGGTAACAATGTAGAGATCAGTCACATGCATGAGGTCACTGTTGAGGCTGACACTGACTTCTACCCAGGAGTCTCGTCAGGAAATCAAGGCTTTCATTTATGGAGGGCCCGTATCATTGGTGGTTGGGATTCGTTCGGGACGATTAGTTGCAGCGATGCAACATAGCCAGAAGGTCATCAACCTTTATGTTAAGTGTTGATACCTGGTGATCTCATGTAATTTGGTGACATCGTGCTGAAATTTGGTGAAATGTCCGAAAGTATGACATACATATTTTTTTATTTCCGAATGTATATTGGCTCTTAATTTCTGAAATCGAGCAAAAATGACACACTTAACAAGCTTTGAAGGTCAATTAAACTTGTTTGCTTTTTTTTTTACGGTTGCTATTTTACATTTTCATTTCTTCAAACAATATTCTCACAAATTATTCCAAAATAAAATTGACTCACTAGGCATCTGCAGTTCGTGTATATGGGGTCGGATATCTTTATGCTAAAGTCGATTTATGTCTTTGAATAATTAATTAAACTACTACATAAACTCAAAGTTTTCCATTTTGGGTTTTTGTTGGCTTTTTGTCGTTTGTTTTAACATTTTGAAATTTGTTTAACATTTCAGCCCAGGTGGCTCCCCACATGAAGCTGCGGGGCGGGGTGGAGTTTATACAGGAAATACCCAGGACCGCCTCCGGTAAAATCCTCCGGAAATCACTTCGGGAACTCGCGCGGGCGCTTGCAGCAAAACAAGCGCCTGCTTGATCATGCTATTTATTGGGCACTACGTTTTGAAACATTTCCATGTGTCAATTAACCCTTTCCCAAATCTTGATTATCAAAAACATAAATTCCTTACAGAGTCCAAAACCCTTTCGGAGAACATTGTACATATGTTATGGTTATATACTTGCATGTTTTAAGACTTTTTCAAAAAACGTACGTTTCCATAGACTGTGTATGACCAGCATTAATTTAGAATAAAGTAAGATAATCAGCTCTTGTTTATTGCTTGTTTATTTCTTTCAGTTATCCTGTAATATGTGTGTGAGAATGCATTGCACCAACCAAATTGACAAACATAATGAAAATGTGAAAAAGTAAAGTTAAATATGTAAAGGTACTGAACTGGTAACAAGTGGCGGATCCGTGGTTTAGTGGTAACACACTTGACTATTAATCCAGGGGTCGCAGGATCGATTCCCCGTCGCATCACTAAAAAATAATAATCGTCTTCCGGGAGGGACGTTAAATGGGGGTCCCGTGTGAAAGTGCTGTACACTGGTACACGTTATTGACCGAGGGTAGCTCTAACCAAGGTTGCAGTCTGTCTGTGCACTATGCTCCAAAAGCCTAAAATGACTAACACTCTTAATGGAACACTCGCCGAATGAGGGAGTATAAATATGCTTTAGTAACTGTTTGGAATTCATTGTTGTGTCTTGTAACAGGATCTTGTACAGGTTCGGTATTGTATTGAGTTTCTTTCATGTGCTCGAGTGAATCAAAGTATAAGGACTACGACAAAAATAAATATTTTGAACACCATGACAAACATTCACTACTCATTACTTGAGCTGAAAAGTTTTTATCACGTAAAACACATTGATTCCGGTCAAATTGGACCATTATGTTTTTTTTTTATTTGACACATGTGTAATAACACAATGCTCTATTTCCAAAAAAGAGTCAGGGAATATGTCGCTTCGCATATTTGTCAATAAGTTTTCCGAAACAGACATCTTCCTAATAGGTATAATTCCTGCATTTCGGTTTATCATTATGATAAATCTGTGTTTGGTATAGTAGTTTTATATCTTTCAATAAAATCATAAGAATAAAACAATTTATTACCTCATTAAGACATTCTTTAAGATGTTTAGAATATAACCAATGTATTCACTTATAGCTAAATGAAATATAACATCATAACGTCATCAAAACAAATGTGACGTCACCATTTAGCAAATTGTTTTTATATTCTACTGTTTATGTTGTGACGTTGCAGAATTTCATCTCAATATTTATTCTTTTCAACGTTAAAAAATATGTAAATATGTAATTCGTTTAAAATTTTAATATCATGGTTCTACATCTATACAATGAATGCTGTTTGGTAAAAGGCATCGCTGTGTAGTGGTCGTCCCTCGGCGGTGCAGGTGTAGACAGGTTAGTGTATTCGTTATTTCTAACCGAAAGAAAATATACATGTATGAGAAAAAGAAATCTTCAGCATGTAATCTACAATATGATTAAACTCGCCATGTCCTATATATAAATATATATTACTGTTGTCTCGTAATGATGCAGTAGCCTGACTCGGAGACATTTCTGTTCAAGTCCACAAGTAATGACAGAGGCAATTATAACTTTATTTTGCTGATGAAATAATAATATTTTACTACAGTAGATCCACATTGGCTAGACTGGTTCCCTGCTTACTGATATTCCATACAGTACCGATAACGATAGTGTTAGGGGAAGGAGCTCAAGACTACCCGTTGGCTCGCTTGGCTCGAATTTATCGTTGGCTCGAACTGAATGAAAAGGATCGATTTATTCATACAGATGGTAAGCCTTTCCGCTTGACTCGAATTCCTCGTTGGCTCGAACTGCATTGAAGGACCGATTTATTCATACTGAAGGTAAGCCTTCCCGCTTGACTCGAATTTTCCGAGGCTCAAAGTTAATTCGCCGGTCCTTCGAATTCGAGCAAACGGGATTCGACTGTGTATTTCTTCTACCTCCCTTTAATAGAAGCGATATCAAAAGATATTTATCAAAGTTGACATAATTTTATACGATTTATGTTTTATATGCATAACTGTGATAAAAAGTGTTTTTGTTTAGAGAGAGAGACGCCTTCTGGATACAGAAATATGCCTAGAGGATATCATAATACAATGTTTACCATGTAACGACCTTTAAAACAAACCAGCAACAAACTTTAAATAACAACAGCATTTATTTACGAACAGTTTTACAAAAGAATTTCAAAGAAGTAATGCTTAAATTTAGATACCTAGAATAAATAATGTGAAAACATTCATAAAACATCTTCACTGATCCTGGTATTTTGAATGTCCCCATGATGAAATCCACATTGAATATTGAACACACTATAAATCCAACAGTATTTTCAAAATAATTCCCTCAAAAGGTTGAAACGTTATGCTCATAGAATAACTAAACTAAATCCAATATTTCAGATATATTTAGAATCTTTAAGTTTACCCAAGCACAAAACATCCTTAAGAAAGTTCTCTCAAATCTTCTCGAATCTTGTTGATTCTAAAACTTTTATGCATTCAATGAATAGAAAATTCTATAACACTCTAAGCAAATCCTGATTAATGCATTAAAATCACCAAAAAGGGAACAACAGTCTATTTATATGAATCTAGGTCAACTAACAATACAACTAGTCAATTAAACAATGCAGCAATATATTTAATATAAATACAGTACACAAATAACAACAAGGGCAGGGATGGACAAACATTAGCCACAATAGGTTATGATGTGACGCATCCAACACTTGGCGCACAACCCAAGCACCGTTTGATGTTTTTTTTCCGAACACCTTTTAGGAGAGTAAATGTGTTGATCAAGATCAGATCACTAGAGGAAAAAAATATTGAAAGAGTTCAGGAAGCAATAGGGGCTCCTTAATATTTCGCTTAATTTATTTTATCTTTAGTATATTTTAACCGTTTGTTAATTTGCCTTTTTGATCAATTCAATCTGAAGGGAAACTATTGTAACGAATGCATTTGTTTTGCAAACTAAGGTTATCACCAAATAATTTGCTGGAGAATTTAGGTTCTTTCAGTGGATGTTGATAATGGATAATCGCAGAATAAGGTAAGCGTAATTTACATGCTAGATTATAACGTAACTTTTACAAAACAAGTTAATTTATATATGTTGTCAAAGTAAAACTATTTCTTTTATGCAATGAGTGTCGTAATAGTTTCAATACAACAAATACACACCATTAGAAAAGCAAATAACCGGCACCATGTATTTAGGGCATGCAGTTCAACAACTACAAGACACAAGTTTCTGTGTGAATTTTGACGAATTGTTTCGATGCTGATCTCTTTTTGCTCAAAATACTTTGAGCAAGGGTTTGCATCATGAAAACATCAACTGGTAAGAACTCATAGTGATAGAAATTTATAGCTGATAATTTAGAAGGAGATATGATTTGTTTTAAGGATATTCAATAATACTTGACTACTGAGATTTTCCCTGTAGTTTACATTATAATAGTTATATTAGATTTGTCTAACTAAATCTTCACTTTTTTTCAAAAAATCAAAATCAATATCATGATGCTTTGAGAATGCGGGCCCTGAGTTTTAATGGCTGAGTCCTTTGTCGGTTAACGTATGCTACGTGGACGTAGTTTTGTGAGTTGTTATTTTTTTGAATACATAGAAAGTGCTTTGACGCCACATTCTTGATGCTAGATGTTTTGGAGTTTTTGTCACATATAGTCAAAGGTACAAACTTAACCAACAGACAACACATACTGTCACTACAGAAAGACACACACACACAGCAATTCTAAATACAATACTCGTACAAAGAAAGTTCCTATCACGATAAGCAAGCACACGAGTGATATGGAAATGTGTGAAATAGTTGAATGTCGTTGACACTAATCTCACTTTAGAGATATAGCACAAACAAATTCATTAACGTTGTACTTAAAGCATGTTGTGTTCCATGTCTAACTCGTTTTCAGCTATCAAGATATGTTTTGATTCTTGAAAAATAGAAGTTTATTCTTTCCGCTTGATCTGAATATCTCAGAGCTTGTGATCTATAGTGTTGTCGACACTGTTTTGGCTATTGTACATACTCGCAGTATGAATCAGGCATATTGCAAAGGTCTGCATGGGTAACAGGTTATACTAAAGACGTACTGAATAGAGTCTGAGTTTTAAAGCAGTCTATTTTTGTTATTTCGCCTGGTTATCCAAGGTATGGTCATTATCCGCTCCATTCGGAACTCCTCGGCCATTTTTATCGAAAACAACCTCGGGTGTATTTGGACGGTTTACATACACAAAAAGTGGTATGTTTCAGTCAACTGCAAGTAGATCGCGTAGTAATTTTATTTAGCAGCTAAATTTATGACTTAACTCTTGGGAATCTTAATTTTGTTTGCAATTATACACTTCACTGGCAATCAATTTAAACGTAGATCAATAAATACAACTCTAAAACACTACATTTAATTAATGATATAATTAAAAAAAAATGAACTACTTTAACTGATGTACCGTTGTTTTCGATAAAAATGGCCGAGGAGCTCCGAATGTATCCACTCAACTAGTCGTACTATCGAATCTAAAATAATATGCTTCTTTTCCTGGTTAGTCGAGGTAACTATTATTTATTCTCTTTGCTAGTCGTTCATTCTGATCTTAGATAATGTGCGTTTGTTTTCTTGGTTTTTGGAGGTATGGTCATTATCCGTTTCGCTAGTCGTACTATCGGATCTATAATAATGTGTGTTTGATTTCGTTATTATCCGAGGTACGATCATTATCTGCCATACTAGTCGTGTTAATCGGTTACAGAATGATTGAATCAAATATCCGAGTAGAACTTTTTTAAAGTAGTCCATATTTGTTCCCTCTACTGATAATCCGAAGTATGGCCATTGTCCGCCATGCTAGTCGTACTATCAGTTTTAGAACGGTGTGTGTTTGTTTTCCTGATTATCCAAGGTTTGGTAATATTCAACAATTATGCTAGTTTTGATATCCCAATCAAATAATAATTAAATGAAATGCCAGACAAACTTTTGTTTTACCTAACAATCCTTGATAAACATGCTTAGTTTTTTATATATAGTATGTATGCACTGTGCTGTTTGTAGAGTTTTGTGCTGTTCTTTCATGTTTCTTGTTTGTGATTTTTTGATTTTGTGTTCTATGTCTTTGACGTTTAACCCAGTGCCATTAAACCGGGTTTATGTTTAAACATTTTACTACCGAGCTTGTTTCTGTATGTTTTCACATAAGTATTAAACGAAGTTAATGTTTGTAAATTCTACAGATTATCAGACGTTAGACCATTATCCGCCCTGCTAGTCGTGAAATTCGTTGCCTTCATGTTTAAATGAAATGCCCTAAATGTTTGTTTTTAAAGTTGTCCATGCTTTTTCTTCAACTGGTTATCCGAGGTAAGGCCATTATCCGACATGCTAATCGTGTTATCCTCTCCCAAAATTATTAAATAAAATGCTCGACGAACATTCGTTTCTTAAATAGTCCATTTGTGTTTCTTTTACTCGTTATGGTCATTAACCGCCCGGCTAGTCCTGGTATCCTGTTCCTTAATGATTAATTGAAATGCCCGTCCAACTTTTGTTTCTAAACAAGTCATTGTGTGTTACTTCTACTTGTTATCCGAGGCATGGTCATCCCCACTCTTAGTGTTAGTTGCCGACCTTGATCTGGTATTCGATGCGGACATGCCGGTATTTTGTACTTCGATTTCCACCTTTGAGTGAACGGCATGTATCTGAAACAATTATAAATGTTTTAATTTTCAGTTTGATAGCAGGCTATTTTGAAACAATCAACATACTTAAACGAAACATGTGACATAGTCGACAGCCAGGTGTTATTACTATACATTTGTGAAGTATATGTGATTGCCTAGCCCATATACTTCATAAATTTATGGAATTGGTTATACAATTACGGGGAATAATTTACTAAAAACTTCATTATTCTTATGCCCATCTTAATAAGGTACTGACATTCGATTATAAAAGTTAACTCTATACAAATTCAACTCCACTTGTCAAACGTTTGTGAAGTGAATGGGATGGGATATTTATGGTCATCTTAAGTGCCTGACAAATAGCTTTCGCTTATTTACAGACAATAATACAACTTCACAAAAAAATTCCATTAAGAATACAACGTGGAACATCAGATACCAATTTTAACGAATTAATAATCGAATGAATAATCAGTAATCTTCCTAACAAGAAAACAAAGAATGATCGAATTCTGAAAAAATATAATTCAATGGCTATGCTAATGTCAGCCGTTATCCAATGATATCGCTTACCTTTGGTAGATTCACCACGAGCTGTGTGACTGTAGTTCCAATGATATCGCTTACCTTTGGTAGAAACACCACGAACTGTGTGACTGTAGTTCCAATGATATCGCTTACCTTTGGTAGAAACACCACGAGCTGTGTTGCTGTAGTTCCAATGATATCGCTTACCTTTGGTAGAAACACCACGAGCTGTGTGACTGTAGTTCCAATGATATCGCTTACCTTTGGTAGAAACACCACGAGCTTTGTGACTGTAGTTCCAATGATATCGTTCACCTTTGGTAGAAACACCACGAGCTGTGTTACTGTAGTTCCAATGATATCGCTTACCTTTGGTAGAAACACCACGAGCTGTGTGACTGTAGTTCCAATGATATCGCTCACCTTAGGTAGAAACACCACGAGCTTTGTGACTGTAGTTCCAATGATATCGCTCACCTTTGGTAGAAACACCACGAGCTTTGTGACTGTAGTTCCAATGATATCGCTCACCTTTGGTAGAAACACCACGAGCTGTGTGACTGTAGTTCCAATGATATCGCTCAACTTTGGTAGAAACACCACGAGCTGTGTGACTGTAGTTCCAATGATATCGCTTACCTTTGGTAGAAACACCACGAGCTGTGTGACTATAGTTCCAATGATATCGCTCAACTTTGGTAGAATCACCACGAGCTGTGTGACTGTAGTTCCAATGATATCGCTCACCTTTGGTAGAAATACCACGAGCTGTGCGACTGTAGTTCCAATGATATCGCTCACCTTTGGTAAAAACACCACGAGCTGCTGTAGTTCCAATGATATCGCTTACCTTTGGTAGAAACACCACGAGCTGTGTGACTGTAGTTCCAATGATATCGCTCACCTTTAGTAGAAACACCACGAGCTGTGCGAATGTAGTTCCAATGATATCGCTCACCTTTGGTAGAAATACCACGAGCTGTGCGACTGTAGTTCCAATGATATCGCTCACCTTTGGTAAAAACACCACGAGCTGCTGTAGTTCCAATGATATCGCTTACCTTTGGTAGAAACACCACGAGCTGTGTGACTGTAGTTCCAATGATATCGCTTACCTTTGGTAGAAACACCACGAGCTGTGTGACTGTAGTTCCAATGATATCGCTCACCTTTGGTAAAAACACCACGAGCTGTGTGACTGTAGTTCCAATGATATCGCTCACCTTTGGTAGAAACACCACGAGCTGTGTGACTGTAGTTCCAATGATGAGACATCCGGACGTGATCCCATAAAGCATGACAACCTCATTCTCCAGGAGAAGAGACAAGGTGAGGCCAACCGCGCTCAGGACGACCACGTTGTACAGACAGAGGCCAATCTGGTGAGAGTCGTTCAGGGCCTCGATCTTTACCTGAAATTTTACAAAATGTAAGAACCCGAATAACAAAGGTCCCATGTTTGGAATGCCAAACTGCTAACGAATTAATATACACATCACAAATTGCTGAGCTTATGTTTTTCACTGAGTGAGCACCAACGCCATATTTCACAAGTGGTGGAGCCATGAGTAAAGTATTTACTTTTCGTGATCACGAGGTGAAATATGTGCGATCGAACACTGAAACTAAAATATTTTTTTTATAATAAGCCTAAGGGATATTAAATGGCATTTAATTGCAGGTTGTAAAAGAAATCGCGCCAAATTGTATGCGATAGTAACATCATTTAAGAAATGACGTCGTTGAAATTTTATCCCAACCTTGTGCGTGCTGACGTTTGATTTAGACGTTAAAACTGTTTAGAACACTGAAATATCAATTTTGTGATTCTCTGTTTACCCCTTTAAACCATCTGAAAGCATATAATAGATATAGTTTTTCTCATCCATTGTTGTTTAATACGAAATTTATTTAACTTGTATACAGCAATTGGTATAAATAAGACATGGCTCGTTTCTATAATTCAAGGACCTTCCACAGTGCAAAAGTGGGTATGGAAGGTAAAAAAATAAAACGTTTTAAATGTTCATGTTTTATTTAGTTTTGAGGAACGATCTTTTTAAGGAGTAAAACATACATTCTTGGTGACCTGTTTTGGGGTAGCAAGGAGTTGAACAAATTTACAAAAGAAGATTTTAACAGATTTGGGATCAAAAAGCATTCACATTCTTTCGGAAAAGTCTGTCGACATTATTACTTTATTTTTGTGTCAAAATGCCACAGACTATCTAATCAAAGCTGTCTTGAGAGTTCTTGATGATATCGTTTCAAATAAAAAAGTTATTCAAAAACATAATGGAAAATAGTGGATGTTTTTAAACATTTTAAATTTTGGTCCTTCGATCGACGTTTGCATTGTGGCCGACCCTTAAATACTCGTTTAATTAATAAATATCGCCTTGAATGACGACTCATGTTATATTTTCTAAGTATGAAATTTATATCTCATGACACTTTTTTGCCAAAAAAAGAAATTTTTACTTACATTTAGAATAAAGGTTTGATGTATATGTATATGACGCTAAATTGTTAGGGCAAAATCACGTCATTTTCAAAATACGTAATAGATGTAATACACCAGAAAGAAGACACATTTCGAAATAAAACATATACTGAACTGGACTAGACCAAAGAAATAATGTCGTGTAATAATGTGCCCTCGGCACATCATCTCAATATGGTGATTATTTGTTGCAAGTTGTAAAATCCTTAAAGCGGTTCAAGAGATACAGAGCGAACACACAATATAGTCATATGCTGGTTGTAACATGCGCTCTTCACGTAGTCGAAATATGGGGAAAAATTTCAAGCGGTTCAATAGATCTAGAGCGGACACGATTGGTGGTGGAAAGATGGAAGGACAGACGCCCCCCCCCCCCAGATAATTAGAACAAAAACAATATGTCTCCCCGCTTTTTTTTCTTCTTTTTTTTTTTGGGGGGGGGGGGTGGGGGTGGGTGGGGGGCATTAGGTGTAAAAAAAGAACTCTCGCTGCGGTATACACCTGAAACAAATATATATGTATTACCATGATCCGGTTAACTTGCAAGAGGTGGGTTTGTTATTGAAAGTATTTCAATTAAAAACACCATCATTTGTAGTTTGTTTTTAAAAGTATTTCTATTCGATGTCAGTTATATGTAAAATATTATTTTAACAATTAATTTAAACAATTATAACCTTTCCATTAACATACACCGAGCTGGTTTATAAAAATGACTATCATAAGAAATTGTTTGCGTGCCAAACCATCTCTGCAATACAAAGCTGATATGCTAGCCCGGTCGAAAACTTTGCCTGCTCATATCTCCGCCGCCGGCAGTCCGATCGGGCCAAACGAGGTACCGTTTGAAATAGCCGTCACGTTTGCGTGTCCAACCCGGGGAGCCCGGCCTTGGAACGTGGTCTAAGTTCCGGCCGGCCGGGCTCCTTTAAGAAAATACCGCTGTCAACCCCGAGTAATTATACTCCGTCTTTAAACTGTCTTGTACCAGTTGAGCAACCGGGGAACTTATTTTATCCTATGTAGCTACAAACTGTGTGACCTATACGAACCAATTTTAAATCACTTTTAATTATCCTAATAGCTTTTCTTTTCAAAAAGCTAATCCCTTTAACGTACAACTCGTGCAAAGCTTTAAAGATACAATAATTTCTCCCATTGAACACAAATACTAATAAATCAATGAATGCCCCATATTGGCAAAGCCTACATTCCCTTTTCTAAACCTTTTTTTTAAGTAATTGATATAACTCAGTTATATCAAAATAACTGTTTCAGACCTGGATTTATTAATTATAGTTCATGACACATATAATACAGATACTCATTGGCGCAGAGCATGGTCTTTTTTGCTGTTATGTTCTAAGATGTTGCATCCTCGACACCCGACTCATACATATTTTCTTAAATGGCATTTCATTTACTCGTAACCTATTTATACGTTCTATAAAAATGCTTCCCGGATACCCGACTTGTATACATGGTCTTAAATGGCACCTCCTTGACACCGGACTTATATGTATGGTCTAAGATGGCACCTCCTTGACACCCGACTAGTACATATGGACGAAGATGGCACCTCCTTGACACCCGACTAATACGTATGGACTAAGATGGCACCTCCTTGACACCCGACTAATGCATATGGACTAAGATGGCACCTCCTTAACACCCGACTAATACATATGGTCTAAGATGGCACCAGGTCTAAGATGGCACCTTCTTGACGCCCGACTAATACGTATGGACTAAGATGGCACCTCCTTGACACCCTACTAATACATATGGTCTAAGATGGCACCTCCTTGACACCCGACTAATACATATGGTCTAAGATGGCACCTCCTTGACACCGGACTTATACATATGGACTAAGATGGCACCTCCTTGACACCCGACTAATACATATGGTCTAAGATGGCACCTCCTTGACACCCGACTAATACATATGGTCTAAGATGGCACCTCCTTGACACCCGACTAATACATATGGTCTAAGATGGCACCTCCTTGACACCCGACTCATACATATGGTCTAAGATGGCACCTTCTTGACACCGGACTAATACATATGGTCTAAGATGGCACCTCCTTGACACCCGCCTAATACATAAGGGTTAAGATGGCACCTTCTTGACACCCGACTAATACATATGGTCTAAGATGGCACCTTCTTGACACCGGACTAATACATATGGTCTAAGATGGCACCTCCTTGACACCCGCCTAATACATATGGTCTAAGATGGCACCTTCTTGACACCGGACTAATACATATGGACTAAGATGGCACCTCCTTAACACCGGACTTATACGTATGGTCTTAATTGGCGTCTCCTTGACACCGAACACATACGTATGGTCAAAGATGGCACCTTCTTGACACCTGACTATTATATATGGTCTAAGATGGCACCTCCTTGACACCAAACTTATACGTATGGTCTTAATTGGCGTCTCCTTGACATCGAACTTATACGTATGGTCTTAGTTGGCGTCTCCTTGACACCGAACACATACGTATGTTCTTAGTTGGCGTCTCCTTGACACCGAATACATACGTATGGTCTTAGTTGGCGTCCCATTGACACCGGGCACATACGTCTGGTCTTAATTGGCGTCTCCTTGACACCGGACACATGCGTATGGTCTTAAATGGCGCCTGATTTAACCCCGACTCATAAGTGAGGAATAACATTGTGTCTCCTTAACATCCAGCTCAAGTTTATGGACGGAAAATGCGCCTTAATGATACCCGACTCATATAAACAGGGTGTTTCATTATAGCTGCCCCCTATAGAAACTACGTTTATGACGTATGGTTTCGAAATGGCATCATCCAGAGAACAGTTAAAAAAATTGTAAATATATTTAATAAAAGCAAATCACCAATAACAGTTATCAAAACCTCGAAAATAAGTGTTCATATTTAGTGAAATTGAACAAGAAACAAATAGTTCAAAACATTGAAGGTTTGAAGATACAGGGTCGGAAGACGACAGACCGGCTGCCTAACAACCTTTGACGTCTACGATCCGTGTTAAAATAAGGAGTGCATGGAACAGATGAAGACTATGCAATGTTAAACCTGAAAGGTCGGTTATTCGGGTGGTAATTGACATAAGCATCTCTAAAAGTTCTGGCAGTGTTTTATAATGTTTATAAATTGTAAGAATGCTTTAAAGCACACACCATACACTGTTTCCATGACATTCATCATTTGAAACGTAAGGGCATTACAAGCAGACAGTCATTTGCAAAATGGATGATTGCAAAAAGCCACATTGTTGAAAATGTATGGCTTTTAGAGGAAGCCCATTTTAATGCCCAGGAAAACAAGATGATATTGTAAAACTAAAATCTCAAACTATTACATTGAGAAATCCTTGCACGCTGAAATAGTTGCAGTCTGGGTAGCCGGGTATAACAGGGTCTTTCTATTTGAGACTGATGATGACAATGCAGACACCATTTACAAATGTCGTTACATGAGTGATTTGAAGGATATTTTTTGCCAATATTGCAAAGGAGCATTGCGAAGGCAATCTAAACTAATTTACTGACATCATTTAATTGCAGACATATTGTGAATGGCGATCCCACTTTCCCGATATGATCCAAATATAAACTAAAAGCAATTAAATTTGTAGCACTGGTGACATAAGCAAGTTGCAATGAATACTTGCCATCGTAATTGCGGAATATGGACGTCATGTATAGCATATCTAGTAAACTGACTTATTAACAAATAATAATGTAACGGTTGTTGTAATGGTAAATTATATGTATTATACATAACACAAAACTGGTTTATTTCTGATATAAGGGTAAGAAAACTGATTTGTACTGTGTTTGGCTGTATTAAAGGTACTAGTGTTACATTACAAATGGGGTCAGAAATGGGTCAGAAATTATGAAATGCACATTTATGGTTTAGCGCCCACCTCACATGATTTTTTCTTTGTTTTAAGAATCGGCCCTACCTATCAACTCTCAGAAAGTGTTTGGGTCATGCTTTAAACATGAGAAGGCATTGTAAAAGAAGACATTACGTGTCGTGTTTCCCAGGCAAGGAATGCTCCAAACGACAGAAGTGCGCCCTCTATAATGTAGACGGACCAGCCGAAGTACGCCGAATAATCAGACCTGCACATGCGCACAAACGGTCGAATTTCGGCGTCGTTTTCATCCATATGTACCTGAAACAAAAATAAAATCAGTTCTCATGTCTGCATCTTGACGCTGGGTATATGAAGCTAATTAATCAGTATTTCGCTTATGCTGAAAATGTCTTTGCTGTTTATGTTGTTAGTTAGTTTTTTATATGTTGTGCTAACTAAATATTATAATGTGCATGTCCCTGTTGTTTGAATTTCAATATATGTCATAATAATTACAATATTAGAGATTGCAAAGTATTACACGACGGTCACCTCTTTTTCCAGGTACTGCACAACTACTGAATGAGGCTCAACTGCCTCCCATGCAATAAGGACGCCGGTCATCACAGCAACTAGGACACCGATTATTGCAAGAAGTTGGTAGTCTTTAATTGTCTGGAAATGTTTTGAACAAGTGTTGAGTAAATGTGTTTTATAAGCATGGTTTAGTGGTAATTTAGCAAGTAAGAGTGAACTTAGTCGAAACTGAATAATAGATGCGGATACAAATGTGGTTTAATAATGTTGACACCTGAGTCAGCTGGAAACGAAAGTGGTCAGAGTGTTTCTTGTTAAAAGTAGATTTTGTCAAATTCTTAACAATTGAAAGGAAGGTATAACGAGTCTTTAAAAATAAGAAGCTGTCCATGCTTTTTGAGTAGTTGCAATACAATACCATTTAGATGATGATTAAAACTCTTACCATTCTAAGAAGTTTCTTGTTGGTGAAGATTCTGTAGACTCGCCATGTTTTAGAGAATAACGCACCAAATGTCACTGTAAACCCGATACAGAAGAGGCAGACGCGAGCCTAAACAAGTAGAAAAGGATAAACTTACAGTACCAAACATTAACAAAGTTAAAGAAATTAAACACTATAATAAAGTCCCGTCCATTCCAACATCAACTTATTCGTGGATATGTAGTAGTTTCTACGTTTGTGTCTCTCATTATGAGTCGTTATGACTTTACCTTGTACATTTTAACCGCATTTACCTTTTTTGTTTTACTAATTGGTTTATCCCTATAGTTATTAGTGCATAATTGTGACTTAGTTGTTTGAATTGTTTTACAAATATACACAGTAAATTTCAATATTATATATTAAAATTTCATTTTACATGTGGTTAAATCAAAATGATATTTGAAAATTAAAATAACACTTATCCATGGATGCTTTAAAAAGAACTACAGTGCTGCTTTAGACAAGAATTAAATACCCACGGAGCAATGCGAGTTTATAAATAAAATGGCAAACAAAGCTTAAATAGAAATTGCAACAATTCCATACGAATGACATTTTGGAATCACATATTTTCAGAGGCGGTATGTGACATTTCATTGACAATGCTTTAAGTGGAACAGAATCAATCACCCTTCACACTACCCTAAATGGACAAGAAGTACATTAAAAAATAAACATAAAAGTACCGTAACTCTGCATAAAGCCACATTGCCTACACATAGCTAAACCGTATTTTCTGTAGATTCGATGTGAACGGTATCGGTTTGATTGGGACTGTTCATTATTAAATAATATGTGTAACGATGTAAACGATCTATTCATATTTTACATTTACAATAATAATAAGAACCAGCAGAATTTTTAAAAAGTAATACAAGTGCGCCGCATAGAGAGCGCAAATACTTGTACGTTGTGTTTCTTAGTTGAACGTGAGGCAAAGCCGAATGCTTAAATTATTATCTCCAGAAATATGGTCCTCCCTAGAAATATAAAATGGTCACATGCATCGCATGTACCAAGGTTTGAATGAAAATATTGAATTGGTTTTAAGTAATGTGGAAAAATAATGTGTTTGCATTGTTTTTCTCCGACACACAGACAAACTAAAACGGACCACAACATCACCTTGCAAACAGATCCATGCGTCGTTTCTGTCGGTTTCAGAAACACAGTTGAGTAGCACATCATACATCCCAATAGTAACACGTTGTTAATGTTCGGGGAGGACATCTTCACTATTCTAGAAAAAAAGAGTGAACAAAATGTCGACTACTGGTTGACAGGTAAGATTTACTTGAATTAATCATATAAAATGATACTAAAACAATTATGAATATACGGTCTTTTACATGTTTTAACACGCATGATCGTCAGAAGATACAAATAAATATTACACTTTTTCAATGTACAATTCACATACTACAAAACTTTTTGGAATTGCTCTTTAAAATGGTTATGTACTTATAAACTTACACATCTCAAAGAACGATATCATGATTTTTTCCCATACATAAAAATACATATTTTTAAATACACCCAAAATGCCCACATATGTTTATAAAATTACATACTGACGTTGATCATAATGTAAAGAAATAAACTAGCTGGCGTGTGTATGTACTTGACACTAGACATCATGGAATTCTATGACTTCAACTCTTGTTCATTGTCCATTCTAGAGCAAAGGAAATAGTGTTACACCTGTTTTTTATGAATACGTGTTTTACACTGTGGGTCTCTCGTGAAGTGACTGTTTGGCATTTATCGGTGTTTATCTAAACAGGATCTTTGTTTAATTTTGGACTATTGTGCCTACCACTGAGGTTTCAATTAACACATTTGTATCCTTGCGTATTTTCAAGACATAGTATATTGTTTTAAAATACTTGTTGTTCCTGAACACAATGTTGAACCCAAACAAGGAGAGAGCCAGGATGATCCCACAGGCTGCCAAGGTGCACAAGGTTATGTACATTACTGGAGGGATGGTGATCTCTCGGTAGGTCACGTATGTCGAGTCACGTGGTATTTTGTTGTCTGAAAGGAACAAGTGTACACTCTTTTTAAAGGGCCGTCTTGTTAATACAAATGAGTAAAGGGGTTCGTTATAAGCTTTTCTCCTCATTCCTATACTTTTATATGTACTGTTATATATATATTACAAAATAAATATTGCGCTGTTTAAACCAAATGAGTAATTACAAGGACAGTTATCTACAGCCCTGACGTAAGAATGATTTTAAACTGAAAAAGTTACAGGCATCCGCATGTGGGCGATATAATTGTTTAACATGTAGTAAATGACATCAAACAAGCCAATCAAAACGAAGTATTTTTGGCCTACGTGGCAAAATATATTTAAAATGTAATTTGGTAATGACGTCAAACCTAATGCTCTCTTTAAGATATTCAGTGTACAAATCAACTTGCCATCTCATCAAGCGATTAGCAATAATGTTACATTTGGATGCCCCTTAGTCAATTGATATTATTTTAACAGGAATTTCTCGCTTAGTACTTCTATGTAAATGGACCGTTCTAATAATAACAATTATTTGTAACGTTTTAGTATTACATTTACATAAACCTTTTCAAAGCATTAACAATTTAAAATGACACAAAATAATCTGGGATTAATAGGCATTCAAAATCAACATACTTGTAAATAGAAAACCTTACGTTAATTTCAACGATAATATATGGGTCGGTTATAGCTCATGTAACTATAAGAAGTTAAATGAATTTATTACCGCGGTCGCTATCATTCCCTTGGAATGAATTCGTTTATTGTTTAATGAATGAACTACATCCATTTTATGCTCATTATTCCAACAGAAATGGTATACGGTGAGTAGAAATGCTATAACTAAGTTTTAAAAGTGTTAGTAGGACACGCACTTTTTCAACAAATCTTTTTATTTCACATTAATTATATTTTCATACCTAGGTTTAACAATAATTATTTAAAATAAAAACATTTTCACTTTCCAGATATGCAAAGACTGAGCGCATAAAAGAAGGATGCCTCTGGCAATAATACGTGAAACGTAGAGAGTCAATTGATGTATGTTCAAAGCATAACAATCAAAACAGACTTGAAAAAGAATCTTTGAAGCTTATGTTATGTTCTGTCAGTATTTCAAACTGCTTGTACTGGTGAAAGAAATGTTAGTATTTGTTGACTATTGTACTGGTAATAATGTGGTGGATAGGTTCAACAATGACATGCCTTTCCATTTCAGCACTCCGTCAAACCAGTTACTTTGCTTGTCATTGGTATTCCGTGTCACATAACCGACTGTCACTCTTTGGCCTCCTGAAATAGATGGTCGAAGGATTTTTTTTCATTAAGACAAAGGTAATTGATCAAACGACGATGAATTGTATTATAAGTAGGAACAGTTATTCAAGTATAGTTGTAAATATAAAGCGTTTTACTCTTTGCAGTGACTATTCAAAATATTAAATTTTCGTAAATTAAGCATACTGCAAACATTTGTTTTTATTTTGAATCCAGACGTTGTTTTTTTTTAAAATTGAATCGGATGACCTAAAACTCAAACAGCAAGATATACAAAGAAGAAGTTATTTTCATGAATGTCTGGGGTGTTAGTGGTGTTTGTATTTGTGTATGTGGTGTTTATATGTTTTGTGTCCCTAGTTCATTGTCGTTTGGGCCCTTTCATTATGGGTAATATAGATGCTTTCACTGGTCTATTGGCCAAAATGTGAAATGTTTTCCCCAAGGCGTGATACAAACTCCTTTGGAAAGGGCATTTGGTGTTTTTAGCTAAAAACTTTTGATGAGTATACGAGTGTTTTGAATGGACTGTAAAATAAGTTGGTCATTTGATTTAATGGAATCACTGAGGCATGTCTTAGGACAAGGATAATACTTATATTTAATACGGTACACGTTGAAGCGAAAATCAACATAATTACTAAGTACCTTGTATGTGTTGTACCACCATACTCTTGTCAGGATCAGCGCCTCCTTCTGCGAATGAGAGGCGGCCAGATATTCCGACGAGTGACGAGTCGGCCATACAGTTGAATATGATTTCGTTAATGTCGCCGTCGGCGTATGTAAACTCGTCGAGCGTTTTCTCGTAACCTGTTGAAAAATATGAATGATACACCATGACAATGATTATTCACAGAGACTTATTTGAGCACAATGTATTGTTTCAATTGTGCAATGTAATTATAGTCAAATGCATGGATTAGTCAAGTACAAGCTCACTCTGCGAATTTATGGCAAACAGAAACCTTTAACTAAAACATTAGCCAAACAAAAAAGTTTATAAATTGTGAAACAGTTCTTTGTAATGGTAAGACATAAAGAAAACTCTAAATGATTAAGAATGGGCGGAGTGAGCGTAGCCCTTCCTTATTTTTTTATTTTAACTTCAAGTCATCTAACAGACTTAGAACACATCCTTATTGACTGACGCATTGTGAACGCAACATCTGACGCAGAGCGTGTGTATCGGCTGAGAGGCAGTAGGCGAATCCTAAACACCCGCAAAAGGTTAAAATTCTTATTGATTAACCTTGGTACTATCTACACTTTCGATGGCTGAAATGTAGGTTGTATTCTACATCATATTAGCCTTTAGATAACATTGAAGAAACGCAAAGTATAACGAAAGAAAAACATATAGTTATAGACATTGGTCTACTTAATGCAATGTCCATGTGTGTCGTGTCCTGGTTGGTAATTCCGTCCTTCAACCTGGGCACAAACATTGCTCTATTACCTCTACGTCTTAGTTCAGTGTCGGTGCAGTGCAGTGCTAAGGCCGCAATCCAGATGTGGTCGTACGACTGGCCGAAGGCAACTTTGTATATTTCAAGGTCTGGGTTATAATCTGGGTCTTTGTAGTAGCGGTCCAAGAATTCTGAAACTGTAAATATTTGTTTTTTTGAAGGTGACTATCACATTTATCTACATAATTGTTTAACATTATGGGACATCACAATCATATTATATACATGTTCATGAAAATAATTCAGGCCTGTTGTATGATAATGAAATTTGAAGAGCCGTAAACTAAACTAGCTGTTTTACCTATTAGTAAATGGACACAGGTCGCATTTACAATATATCCTATACTAGAGTTTCAACTGTTTTGCTTCATTATTACGGTTCATGAAGTGTTCCAAATTGTAAGAACTTGGTTGATTTACAAAGAAATGTGATAAGATCCCTTAAAAAGTGGCTTTCAAGCAAATATTCAAATCCATCACCAATTGAATAATATTTCGAACATTAAAAAAGAGACGTCTTTCAATAGGTATTTTATGGTTTAAAGCTCAATATTTTCGCAATACAAGTGGTAAGTAATAGATTTAAGTTACACAATAATTTTGACAAAATTACTATTTGTTTGATTCTTACGTTGTACCTTGATTCCCTTTGTTCTGTTAACGATATAAAGCAGGTTTTAAAAATGTTGCCTTCCGACGTAGCATATATGACGTAATTTATCACGTGGTATACACACACTGTAATTGATCAATGGAAAGTTGTCGCATTTATTTGGCTGGTAGTAAAATAGCACCTGCAGGAACCTATGAATGGTGAAGATTATGTAGTATTTACTAGTTAGGCATAGCGGACGTTATATCATCTATCGAATATATTTTCAAATCGCCTTACTTTGATACGACTTCCCGGTAAAAGCAAACACTAATTTGCTAAAAATACACGTTTAACTGTCAGAAAATCGTGTTCTTCACTATTAATCTGGAAAATGACCCGTCTACAAGCGAATCAGGCTGATTATTGATATAAAGATGATTGAACACCCATATATCTTGACAACATGTTCAATGAAACAAACCCAAAACTGGAAAAAAAAAATTTAATACAATGTTAATCCTCATCCTGTCGTGCATTGTATGTTATTATTTGGACGTAAATGCGTTTATGAAAAGATCTTGATGAATGTTTATAAGCTGTTTGCAGTAAAACACTATCATATAATTAATTTTAAAAAAATGGAACTATTTATCCACATGTCGGCGAATGAACGAAAGCCTACCTCCTCGACGATGTGTGAGGGGCATAAAAAGAGCGGCAAAGGGGTATATAAAAGGGCTTATTAAGGATAATTTGCGGGGTAAGTAGGTGACCCCGTAAGGTATATATCACGTCGATAACCTGTTTACATGTTTCAATGTTTCTTTTATTCATCAGAATATTCATCGGAATCGGAAAATAGACGCCATTATGATACGATATAAATTTGGTGACCCAATATGGAAAAATATAGGGTCACCGCGTGACCAGTCCTGGACCAATGGCGTTGCGTCATTTATGATAGTGTAAGGTCTTATTCATTTTAATTGAGTAAATGAAGATTTTGTGTGGCCTGAAAATCGTTGGCATAGTTTTGACGTGACACTATTGATGTAAATTCAGCTATTACCACAACGTGAATTACATTAACCATTCAAGTAGCCAACAGGTTTACAAAGTCCCTTTAAACAGTACAAGACTAATGCATAAAAGCTACAAAACAAACGAAATGTACAAAAGGTCAGTGATTCTGAAACTCTCTGAAGGGTCGTGTTGAGCTATATTAGTTGAGAGCTCTCAACTTTGCATTTGTCCGAACCAATACACATTCTTGAACTATTAAAATATAAGCCTAATCAACGCCAGTCTATGGGGTTATAATTTACGACTGACGTTAAGAAGGCACCCTTTCCTACCAAGCCCACCTTACACTTTTCCAAACCATTACACGAAATTTTAAAATAAGCAGTGTTAGTGTTATATGAGCCAGTCAATGAGAAAACAGCCGGAGCAAGCGAACATGTGTTGCTCTTACAACCAGATAGAAGGCAAGTGTGATCTGAAATTAGTGAACAAATTAAAAAGCAAGTGTTACTAGTATAAAAAATTACCAAACTTATTAGAAAAAACAATGTTTTTTTCAGAATGATTGAACCAATTAAAAAACCCAAGTGTCATCGGAAATCACTGAACCAATTAGAAAACAATTGTCATCAGATATTGCTGAACCATTTTTTACGAGGTATTTTGAAGCAATACACGTGTATGTGTATACATGTAATTCTGCTTATCTTCTTTTATAAATATTGATGTTATCGAAAACGACCTTGAGGTTAAATACACATTGTTTACTTATAACATACTGACATCAGTCTTATTTACAGACACAAACATGAGCGCATAATTTACATATATATTGCATAAAGAAACAACATAAATATACCCGTCATTCCGTGAATACCCCTCTCTTCTATGGGGTTAAAATGCACGGCTGAAGTAAAGAAGGCACCCTCTGCAACCAAGGCCATCTGCTCCGGAGTACAGTCAATGTCATCCTGTTTCACCAGCCAGAAAGTTCTGGAGAACCAGCCCGCGAACACCCACACGATCTTGGCGCCGTACAACCCCACCTTGTATGCCTTTGATAGGCAAACAATTAATTTATTGGATCTAACGTTGACAGTGACGTTGAATGTGCTAGTCAAAAAATCAGTTGAAACTTTGAGATTAATCAGATATTTGAGGAATTATAAGAGTTAAGTAAGGATGATTATTACCCTTGTGTTTTCGGCTGAGTATTTCTTTCAGAATTATTAAATAGATATGGAATAAAATATTTGTGGAAAATACAAACTAATACTGCCATTAATGCAATAAACTTCCAAAATCATGCTGTGATGAAAATATTTGCTGATATTTTAGTAGTTTTTTTGCTGTAAAAAAGGAAAAAGGGACAATGCTACAAAACATGTTTGTCTCGATAAGTGTCTGTACTTCACCGCGTTTGAAATTAAATACATAAAAAGTAAGGTACAGGGTAAACGCCAATGACATAGAACACCAAAACAAAAAGTCACCAACAAGAAACATGGAACAACAGCACAAAACTCCATTAACAGCACATTAATTCACGTACTGAAATATCCTGACAAACATTAATTATTTTCTTAACAGTTTAAATGCATCCTAGTTATAAATGTATCGTCTTTGATATCGTTAAGATGGAAGAACAATTAAAAGTATTGTTTTTAAAAGAAATATTGGAAGAGGTTTCAAATACACACTGATGAAAAAGTGGTCATGCTATTTTAGAATGTTACTGCATTTGACCGGGTTCGCGCCCCGGTCTGGCTGCACATTTTTCTCACCCTGTGACAAATGGATGCAACCTTGATGATGCAATGATGCGACATTGATGATGCATGGTGCAATCTTGATGATGCAATGATGCAACCTTAATGTGAAGATGCAATGATGTAACATTGATGATGCAAGGATGAAATCATGATGATGCAGTGATGCAATCTTGAAAATAAAAAAACCTTAATGATGATATAATGGAAATTGGTGATGCAATGATGAAATCATGATGATGCAGTGAAACAACCTTGAAAATGAATCAACCTTAATGATGATATGATGCAACCTTAATGATACAATGATGCAAGCCTGATGATGCAATTATGGAACCTTCATAATGCAATGATGGAACCTTGATGATGCAATGATGAAACCCTGATAAAGTAGTGATGCAATCTTGACGATGCAATTGTTTTAAACCTGTATACGGACGTCGGAATGTTACAACTGAACAATTTTCTTTGTAGAAATGGTAAGAACGTTTTTAAGAAGTGTTATTTACGACACATTTGTATATTATTCTTACTGCACACAGCACTGCTCTCGCTCTGTCCTCATACATCGCTGTCATGATGATCCTCGCATCATGCTCCTGACAATATAAAAAAGATAGATATTAAGAATAATATCATAGTAATGCATGCATACAAAACAGCAGTATGCAATGAAAAGTGTATGGTTATACATGCGTTAGAAACAACAACAATAGGTTTTGGTTTAGAGTTTATGGGCAATCGGCATAACCTACCATTGGACATGTGCATGCATGATTATTATTATTATTATTATTATTCTAGACATATATCAAATATTAATAACTGCAAACAATTATACCACAGGTATGCTCATGTCATAAGTATGAAAGTATGTAAAAATTGAATTATATCCATTCATAAAAAGTAATATGAAAATCCTAACAAACATGTTTATTGGAAAACAATTTAATTAAGCCAAGTTAAAATTTAGCAGAACGAATCTATTTACTTTTTAGCAGAAAGGTCTTTCTTAAAGCAGCTAAACTATTTGATTTATCCTATCTGATTTTCATATTTTATAATGCTCTAATGCTCTCACTGATTTACACCACACATGAAGTATTGTTATTTCACCAGTGTCAGCCACGCATATCTTATACAAATATTATTTCTGCGACATACATTATAGCATTATTATATATATTTAAACATCGATGATGTGAGTTTCAAATACAAATCAGTTTCAAACAAACGATAACCATCATTTTTTTGATTAGATAAAAACTCATACCATGTTTTACATACTGATATTTTTATTTTCTGCGTTAACAGTAGTTTGTTATATTATGAGGTATAAAAAATATTGAACAAAATCCAAGACCAAAATTATTAATAGAAATCACCAATAAAACATAGCAAGCGTGATCATGACGAGGGCTATTTACTTCTATATATATTTGGTTAACAAGGACTTAGCGCAGCCAGCCTTTTTACACCCATTAATTTAGTACTCGCTCCTCGCATGACAATGATATATCGGAGAACTACCGCCATTTTTCATCGAAAACAACCTTGGATGTAAATGGATGCTTTACAATATCAGAATTCTTTACACGTAACTATGCTGCATATAATCGCGTAGTCATTTCAATTTATCAGTAAAGCCTAGGGAATTTTACTCTAATACTCTAAGGAAAAATAATTATCTATGCAATTAGACACTTCACTGGCAATTAATTTGAAATCAATGATTCAAATAACACCTTAAAACGCTATAATTAATCAATAGATTTACTATTAATTTTACGAACTACTTCTACTAATGTAACGGCATGCATCCGAGGTTCGTTCGATGAAAAATGAACGAGGTGTTCCGATTGAATAATGTTACGGTTAACACACCATGTACGTCCACGTTGCAACGTTAGAGGTCTGCAGAGTTAAATCAAATCTTTGAAATCGAAAGACTTCTTGGTTATTAAAAGGTTGTTCACCTAATATTTTGACCGCTTATAAGGCGTATTTACAGTTCAAGGAAAAATAACTCATACGAAGCAATCCTTTATATTTTTCTAATTTTTAAGCCATCCGAGGTTATAAATAGTTTTCTGTCTTTTCAAATTTTTGCACATTATTTACAGACCAAATTTGCACGAATACCAATACACACATTCTCATTGAGTTTGTAAAGTTACCTGTTTTTATGGAAAATATATAATCAGCAAACATTAGCATACAAATGATAACAAGTTAAATCTGACTCAGTCAGATTAGTAAGATTTATTGCATCTTTAATGTTAATTATAACAGTGGAAAAAGAGTTGACCCTTGTTTAACAACTATTATAGTCTATGTGATACCAGTCTTATCATTTATGTTAATTGACTTCATTTTAGTAATATTTTTAGGACTAATACAAGACTGCACTAGTTTTGTCCATCAAACATTGTGAATGGCAACATCAAAAGCTTCCTCAAACAGGACAAAAAATATTAGCCAACATTAAATGAGTAAGAGAGTCCCTCAACTATGGATATACCCTCTACCCGTAATACAAAAGTACAAAGGGTCAATACAGACCGCATTAGGCCGAATTTTTTATCTTTATAAAAGCAATTTTGCAAGATAATGTTTATAATGGTAAAATTAAAATTAAATGCTGCAGACACACACTTACACTGGTCTGGGCCAGTCGTTGATCCAAGATGACTCATACTTCCATTATTATGCTTAAAAAAAGTTAAATATCATGTTACCTAGTATTCTGACTGATTTACTGAAGATCAGATAAAAAACTGTTGTTCTTATAACACGAAATAAATCTTCAATGTCAACTGTGAAAGATACCGGGACGCCAATCTATAACCCGGAAATTTTACATTAAAAAAACTGGAAAAAAAGACACAAGACAACAAGAGATCATTGTATAATCATAACTAAAGTTATGGTTAGGTTAAAGGTTAGGGTTGAGTCAAATGCGCAATCTTTGATAATCTATTGAGGCCCTATAGACGTAGCTGAAAAATTAAAATGTTCTACTTTTAACGGAACTAAAGGTTCTGTACCCTAGGTTTGATTAACATATCAGAGAAGACTTAACTATAACTAGTTGTAACTGACCATCGTACTATGAACCGTAGACATGTTAAGCGTTGTCCATAATATGTAATTAAAACTATATGTTAATAGCTTTTACTGACCTTGAGGTTCTGTTATATAGACCTGTGTAACGAAACCGCGAATGTGAAATTATTATTTCTAGTTGCAACTGACCCAACGGTTATGCACGTTAGACTTGTCAAACGAAGCCGAAAATGTACCAGATTACTCAATATATAAACGTACTGTAAGGTTCTGTGCCCAGACGTGTTAAGCGTAGTCGGGAAAATGCATGGACTACTACTTACTACCGATATTACAGTTTTACGCCCTTTAACTGTAATCTTAACAGATGAAGTACAATGATAACTAGTTGTTACTGACCTTTAAGTTATCTACTCAAGAGCCAAGAAAAATATAATGATAACTAGTTGTAACTGACCTTAAGATTCTCTACCCAAGAACTGTTAAATGGAACCGAGAAAGTCGAATGACTACTCGTTATTACTGACCTTCAGGTTCTTGACCCTTGACATGGGATCGTGGACAAAAATCTCCTGGGTAATTATAGTGACATTCAGATCCGAAGCTCTCCGAACAAAGTCGTCCGTGACCTATTCAAAAGAAAAGGAAGACCGTACTAATTGATATTAAAGACGAGATCTGTTTAAGGAAAATGCCGTACAGGCAAAGGCTTACCACCAAGCATTATTAACACACAGTTGATTCGTTTTTCCTGGTTTGAAGATAATGCATGTTCGCTGCGCGGAGGAAACACTCGGAAATATAAAGGATTATAAATGCTTGTTTATGATGTAAACCAATTTCGTTATTAAACAAAAAACTCATGAAATAAAGTTATTATTATTATTATTATTATTATTATTATTATTATTATTATTATTATTTTTAGTATTAGTATTAGTATTAGTATTAATTTAGCAATCTGTCTTATGTGTTTACATTGGACTTGAGCTTAAATTGATTTTTTAACATCTAATTTGTATTATATAATCATAATGTTCAACAAAAGGTTATTTTAATAAGTATGTAGTAGTATTACTTTATTTTTGATTAACTAACCTATTGATTCGGGATAAGACTGGCGGATTGTTTGAACGAAGTCTCGATTATAGCCAGCGTTCATGCGCGAACCGCTTAGCAACCCAATTAATAAAACCAATTTAAAGACTTCATGCAAATCTGGGGTTTGCCGTCAGAAACTTTCTAAATTATTTCTAAATCAGACTCTAGACAGCAATCCAGTTGGCGGAAGCATGAGCGTAAGTATTAAGACAGTTTAATTATATGATGGTTACGGCCCTCGAAACAGCAAAGAAACTGACTATTACCGCATCATTAGGCAATAGTGCTAATGTAATGTTAAAAATGCCTGAAGTGCACGAATTTGCAAAGCGGCCTTGTAACGCGATTCAGCAAAAGACTGTAGCGCATTGACATCATCACCTGATGCTACCAATGTGTTCAATTAAGGTTAAAATATCCGTCGGCATGTTTATGAGTCCTTGTGGACGAATGAACATAGTATCAGTTTTCTAATTTTGCCTTGACTGTACAAGCGTGGGTTTGCTCCAACCCCCAAACCAGGTTTTTTATATTGGGTATCAGAGTGTAAAATATATACTATAAGGATGTTCAGATGCATTACCGTGTAAACTCATATTAGGTGCTGACTAAACATGAACGAGTTCCTTTGATATGATAAACTATATAGTCTTTGATTTTCAATTCAATGAATCGAAGAACAATCGTTTTGTACCACAAAGTATTTATAACAAGGCGAGTAGTTTTAGAATGCTAAAAACGAAGCGAATACGTTTTGCCTTCCTTCATTCTTATTTGACAATGTCTTCATGACCTAAGATAAAGTTTCCAGAATTGATATATAAAGTGTAAACAAATATTGTTAGTGAAACCATCACCACAATGTATTTCATATATAAGATCGACTGTACAAACCACGGAGAAAAATTCGAGTGCTTGATGGATTGTGGCGACCTTGTTCCAGTCAAATTTCCGCATCAGTTGGATCCTTGCCTCGTTCACCTTCTGCTCCGGAGTCACTATCCGAAAGAACTTTGGAAATCTTTTACGGTCTGAAAGGATGGGCGAAGAGGAGCCGTATGATAACTGAAATAGAAATGTTTGAAAGCTTGATGTTATTAAAATTAAGGGTTATAACCTCCTAGTCAACTTCTGTTTCACTGACCCTTCTAGGGCGGTAACCCCAACATTTGCTAATATGTTTACGTTTTTTTGTCGTATGTCCGTGTTTTGTATTCTCTGCATCTCTCTTTTAGTGTTTGTTCGGCTTTGGCATTGTGCCTTAACCAGAGTCATTTGCCCAGTAGAAAACACTGAATTATTGATGAAAAAAATATGTTCGACATACCTTACCTGAAATGCACTCATAAAGTCATTAAATGTTTTATTTCATATGTTGCCTTGTGTGGTGCAAGAACATCATAGAAGTGAGTGAAATAACCTAATTTGGATGACATATAACTGACGAACAAAATACAAACGAGTAAATAAGTAATATCTTATTATGACTTTCAAGTAAATGTAATATAACATTTTAATGTTAAAATAAAAACTTAGTTCGACAACACTGCGGATATTCGCTTATTTAATTCAAATTTAAAAACATTTAAATTCACAGAAACCAGTTCCCATGTGTTGACATTACAGAGGACATTTTCTCCCACCTCAGATAAGTAGATCCAATAAATTAACCATGCTAGAAATTCTTATCTTGCCCACGGGCGAAAATAAAATGCTCGTATGGAACTCCTTTTTTATGGTCATCACATAATTACATAATAATTACCCCCCCCCTTGTTTAAGACTGTCGTCTGTAGCATCATGGAAACCTTGTCTTGTGGCAATATTTAGAACGCTAAATAATTATTTCTCCCTTCAAATGTTTCCATAAATTAGTTTCCACGCACCTTTCAAGAAATAATGCTTCACTCTCCTAAGAACTATTTGAAACCGGTTTGACTATTCACATAATCGAAATCACTGCGCGCATATCTATGACAACCACGAATTATCGCATATCCATACGCAATTATTTTCACTAAGCACAAAAGAGTTCCAGGAAAATATACATTTTTACTTAGTTTTGTTTAACTGAGGTAGGAGAAAAAGCATCTACCATAGCCGCTCCTGTAAGATAGGTTCATCCCGACCCTCGCGCATGGTGTCTTGCGGAAACTCGGTAAACCTCGTTTCCGCAAAACACCCTACGCTCGGGTCGGAATGAACCTTTCTTACATTCTCGGCCATGGAAGATACTTATAATAACGAGCACTATAATCTGGATCAAAGAGAGAATGGGCTGAAAGACCTTCTGTGAACACGTATATGAGTATTGCGAATATAACTCGAACGATCGGAATGGGTATAGGGCACTTGAGGATTTTATCATTTTTTTCATTTAAAAAGTAGGTTTTTGTGTAATTTAGAAATGCTTTTTTTGCCGTCATTGTTTTCATTAATAACTGCTTGCGTGTGATTACATATTATTATTAATTAAAAATGAAACTCTGCCAAAGGCTGAGAGCCTTATGACCCATACTAAACGAGGAAAGTGAATATCTGTTTTATGCTGTCTGGTATAATGTTGTCCATGTCAAAGTCGCTCTATCGCTCTTTATCCAGTCGTCGCCATTGTTATTGAATTTTGTAATTAAACACCATAGGCGCTTCAAGCAAACCGGCGGTTACTCGCCCGCCATTTGTCGTCATTCCCCCGTCGCCGTTGTCAACTCCCTCATCACCGGTAATTTTAAATCTTTTGTCGACGTTGTAAGTATAGCTTCTGTCGCCATATCCAGTCCTTTGGTTGATGATACGACTAAGTACTATGTCGATCCATCATGTACAAAAGTGGCCTTCACCTCCATATGCCCACCTTTTTACGGAGTAATTATTACGGATGAGGGTAGCATGCAGAAACCCAATCATACTCCATTATTTGTAACCTAATCATACTACCTTGTTAGTAACGCAGAATATAATCAAATGACTGAAAGTCCAAACATCACGAAATGCATTTAGGAAGGATTTTTATGACGCGGGTAAAAAGTATATAGTTGAAACAAACGTGTAGTTAAAAAGGAGACTGACTTCTAACGAAAATGAGCAGAGAAAAAAACTTGACAAATGATCAAACGGGTTTATTTTGATTTTTCTATCCTAATTTAAGGATAGATAATATTAAAATTCCTGAAATTATATTTCGTGTATTATTTTTTTTAAATTCTATTCTTTGAATAAATATAATGCAGGATGTTTACACATATTTACAATTCACGAGCGTTCAACACAAAGGAGTATTGCATTACGTAACACTTATTTTTCAAACTGATAAGAAAGTAGTAGAACCTTTCGCCAGATAATGGATATTATGGCAAAGAGAAGATTGTTATAAGTTGATATATTCATAGATGTGACCGCTGTTTAGTGGGTCCTACCAAATCCCACTGAGTTTCGAGCACATCCAAATATTTAGCGCCTCCAGCATAATGCAATATACCCCTCCCGAATCACGGATACCCTTAAACCAGACTAATAAGTTAATTCAAGTACACTGTAAGATAAATCTTGTATACAAATATATTGCAATCATGCATAACCTATAAATCGCTTCTGAAGGTATTTCGTTGTATAATTATGTTTTGTAAACATACATTCATATAATTTATTTCATTTCAGGAAGAATTTGTTTGAAAACTAACGACTTTCAAAATTCAGAGCCTATCATATAGTTGTTTTCCTCGGTAAGGATAACATATGTGGTCACATACTAGTATGTAGAAACTATTTAAAAAAGGCTTTGTATAGAACTATGTTTCATTTAATTTTGTAAGTGTGAACTTGTAAATACATGTAATAAAATGTTTCAAAATAAACATGAGAACACATGATGTCAATATCAAATTTAGACGAAGTCATTAAGCAATCGACATATAACTCTGATATAAATGTTTATAACCAATGTAGATATCTCCAAGTCACATGATAGTCCTGGACAAAGGAACGCTCGCGGCCTTGTATCTAATGTATTTTTTGTTAAGGAGAATCTCTCACGATTCATAGGGTTATAAATAATGAATAAGTGTGAAATGTGATCAAAATGTTTGTTACTATGACAGAACAACTGTAATCAAAAGTTCAAAATAGAGCCTTTTTTGCAAAGCCAAGAGATCTAAAAGCAGTATTCAAGTAAAATTCTTGATCGTACAAGATTTGGCCCTACGCTCTTCGATAAGATGTCCTCTCAGTTTAAGTGCACTTGCACTGCCGTTAAGCTGCAACCAATATAACCATAAGAGTTGAGTGTTGAATAGGAATTGTTTATGGCGGAATGCTGAGTCAACAGTCAAAATAAATGTACAAATAATATATGGCCTAATCTCAGTAAGGTTCTAGAAGGAATTAGCAACGTATGACCTAACCTGAGTAAGATTCCTGAAGGATTTAGTTATATAGGGCTTCTCCAGAGAGTGGTTCCAGAAGGAATAAGTTATACATGGCCAAACTGAGTAAGGTTCAAGAAGGAATTGTTATATATTACCTTCCTTAAGTAGGATTCAAAAAGGGATTAGCAATATATGGCCTAAACTGAGTAAGGTTCCAGAAGGAACTTGTAATATATCACCTTCCTCTATGGCCTAAGCTGAGTAAGTTCCAACAAATAATTAAATTAGTAATACATGGGCTTATCTAATAAGATTCCAGTGAATTAGTTATATTTGGGACTACTTCAGAAGGATTCTAGAAGGGTTTAGCAATATATGGTTTAAGCTGAGTAAGATTCAATAAATAATTTGTAATATATGGACTCACCTGAGTAAGGTTCCAGAGATATGAAACTTGTGCGGTGGCCGCGGAGCATGTTGAGCAGCCGTCCCCGAGCACCATGTGATATGGCAGACCCGCTTGTAGCTCCCGGAACATCCGATACACGGCTACGCCCTCTGTGCACTGAAGTATTGAAATTAATGCTTTATACTTAGATAAACGACGTTTCGTCATGATGTTTGAAGACTTTTTTCAAAACTTCTAAACAAGTTGACGTATTTATATTATTATAGACAGGATGACTTCAATACGTTTTTTTTTCAATATTGCATGATAAAAGTGTTTTAATACATTAATCGTTTGATGGGAAGACAACATCGGAAACCATGTCTCGCTTTGTCTGACCACAGGGATTATGTGCGTGTTAAATGTCTCACAGCCATGGCCAAATGGCCAAAGTCATCCCCATAATCAATTACAATAAAGGCACAAATGTACGGGTTTTTAAATAACCAATGTGGAACTGCAACAAAAACTGTGCCTAATCACAAAAAGGATAGTTTCAATACATTATCAATATATAATACAGACAGGTAGGTGAATAGCCCGTATAGATATCGTGAGTACCTTGTTCCAGGGACAATAACTACGCCAAATCACAACCAAGCAAAATAACTTTTTTGAACTCGTTTAGAACCTAAACGCATGACGTTCCAGTTTCCCTCAAATACCAACTCAAGTTATTCAGACTTAAACGTATGATTAACGAATCAACTCGCGTACCATAAACAAACACCTTAAATGAAACAAAATGACTGTCCGTTAAATCTTTTTTATTGTTCAGATTTTCAATTTTCAATTGTGATTTTCAAAATTCATCTCGCTCCTCAGATCACCTCATACTATGAACTGATTGACTCATTTACTTCTAAATTCATCCCCTAAGTTGGCTTTTTCTAAGCATACGTTTTTCCACAAATATATTTGTTTTACCTGTCAAACGGCTGTGTCCACTTTGGTTAAACTTATTTCAATGAGCAAAAGAACACAAGACAACATGTCAATATCATTGCACAATATCTGCATGATTGAAACCAACAAAGCTCTTCTTCTTTTATTCTAATCACATTTGAAATTACAGGCAGGCAGTCTATATGATATACAAAGAAATATATAAGCAATATCATGAAAGAAATTCATTTTAAAGCTTTGTTCTAACTATAGTGTCACATAAATAACAACGACATATTATATAAATAATATATATATAAAGTAATCATTCACGCCTGGTTCTAATCAAGTAAAGTGGAGATATCGATTCACAAAATGTTGTTTATTTGTGAAGGTCTACGAGCACATGTTCATGTCTGCCTTCGAGAATCCAATCAAGATTGAATTCCGGATATCAACCATTGAAAACGATTATTAGCTGACATTTTGGTGGATGGTACTGATTACT
The DNA here is from genome assembly GCF_026914265.1 of Mya arenaria. Lineage (NCBI taxonomy): Eukaryota > Metazoa > Mollusca > Bivalvia > Myida > Myidae > Mya > Mya arenaria. Next base: position 42,191,817 of record NC_069122.1, on the reverse strand, counting down.
TGGTCATGGAATTAAACGAAGACGAAGAGAGACTAAATTACAGAGATAAAAGTAGATGTCGTGAAATTGATATTAAAAATAGCCTTTCGTTCAGTAATGATGTTTGCGGCAAACGTTTGCCATTTGGTTCCCATTTGCAGTGAATGCACTGTATATCAATAGGGATACAAAACAAACAGTTTGTTAATGTTAGCCATCGTGAGCGACTGTTAGCCTTAATTCAACCATGTTTGTATTGCATAAATCAACTTTGCTTTTCAGTAGAACATTTCCAAGATGTAAAGAACCAATGCATTTTAAAGGTTTTTGCAGATCCAGTTACTCGGCTATGTTTTTCTTTCTTTTACAGAACGGGGTGGGGACTAAGCGAAACAGTCTTTGCAACGCCTTTTTGAGCACGTATTGCCTAGGCTACAGATTCTTTACGTAAACGCTATCTCCCTCTTCAATTTTTGTAACCGAACAATTTAATTAAAAATCAACTCTCTTAAGTCAACTGAATAATGCGAAAGTGATGTTTCAGCTTTGGAAACCATAAAATTCTTTCCGCTATTGAGACAACGGATGTATTTGGAGGTGATGTTTCAGCTTTGGAATGCTTTGTAATCATTTCTGGGTGAAAAAAACCCATGCTAAACAATGCAAATATGGATTAAATTAATCTGTTTTGGAGGTTAATACAACTCGTAAATTTACATTACAATGTGTATTTATATTGGAAACAAATATGAAATTATGGAACATTAGAGGTTTTTCGTTAAAGATCGTAACGATCTGCTATCTGGAAATCGAGACAATGATCATTTGTTTTTTTACCAGAGTTTGTGAGTTATAATACTGGTGACGACATGAAAACATGTATGAATATGATAGCTTGACATCTCCTATGAATTCTAGAACCCTTTCTTTTCTTTTTGTAATTGTTAATTTATGACTTTTCTTTTTGGATACAGAGCATACACAAATATTACCCACAATACATACAAAGAGCTGTCAACAACAATAGTTTAAAATCGTGCTTAGTAGATTTTGTACAAGTTGCTTAAACAATTATATAAGTAACATAATTAATAGAACAAAAGACCATATAGAAATACTTTCATTTTTCAAATGAGCTGTAATTTTATCAAACCGTAATATGAATGGTACATACTATTCATCGGTTTAAATCTGCTTGCGCAAATAAATTATGTCATAAAAATAAATATAAATATGGTGAGTTTTGACCCTATCCAAATGCCATGTATTTTTGTTTTATTAAATTTAAAACCTTAATTACTTTAAACCTGCGTATCACACTTTTAGTAGGGCTTGTATAATGTCATCAACTTAAACAAAAAGTAAAACAGAAAGAGGACAACCGTGCCGAATACCACGTTATAGAAAAGATCCAGAGATCAATCCAATATTTGCGATTTCGGATGTTATATTAGAATGAAGGGTCTTCACATATTTTGAACAAAAAAAACAACAACAAAAGAAATCTATGAAGCGCAACTATTAAAATATTTTTCCATTCCACTGTATCAAAAGATTTTAGAAATCCTTAAATTGTAATTTCTTTGCTGAAAATACCAGTATTATCGACAGCGTCACCAGTTAATCTAATGTTAAATATATATACACTTAAATATATTACTTTTTTGATTGAGATGTTTAAGAATCGGTAAAACTGATTGCAGACGTACTGCTTTAACAATACTGCTAATAGATAATAGATATTAAAAATAAATATAGGTCGCCTATTTTCATGATTTTGGGGTCCTCCTTTTTTGTACAACAACGCAAGAACCTCTTGCATTTGAGTGGAAGACAATTAACAATTTTAGTGAGTAAACTTTTATTCAAGGCAGAGACAATCAGATCGCAGATAATATCCCAAACTGCTTTAGCATTTTTGCCAACGTAAACGTAGTTATGTATAGACTTTGATAGGAAGTATATATTTGTATATTCATCCGATCTAAGAAATTCGCAAAAAATAGGAAGTATTGTATTGGAAACATTTATATATTTTGTTTAATTTGCTTTGAGCGATGTTAAAAGTCTACGTTCGATATTTGCTTAGATGAAATATTGAGGCTATTTATAAATTAATTGTTTGTCCTTTACAAGCAGTAATTGTTAGTTAGGTATGATTGTCTTAAAAATACTATTTTCCATTTCGTAATGTAGTTATTGTCGATCACCCAGATAAGGGCATGTACGAAATAGGAGTATATTTGCTTTTATTTTTTACTGCCAGTAGAATTATCAAAAGGGGAACATAAAATTAAGCACATAAAATATATCTATAGCTAGGTATTAACATTGCTACCGTCATTCCCTGAGATATTAAAACTACACGACTAGTACAATAACAATAAAAAAATGTGTACGAGTTGTACAAAATAAGCAAGCCTTCCTATCCTAAAGAATTGCTTGAATTTCATTATGTGATACACTCACCATTGTGTCTATGTAATTGTACGTCAGGTTGTATCCAGGCAAGATGCGAGGATCATTGTTGATGTCATGGAGCGCCATTTTGACCGGAAGTAGCACCGCCTCGCCCCCGATCCATCCTTGACCACTCATTGGCAGCAATCCGAGCAACCGCAACGTTGTGTTAGCCTCGCTCCCATAGCAAATGTTCATGCATATTATAGATATCGCATAAAACATAAATTTCGTCATATTTTTTTAAAAATTATATATATTTTGTTTGTTTTTGTTTTTTCTAATTCATGCTGTGATTATTACAAAACAATATCTACAAGTAGAATTGCAATCCTTTTAATCGAAACGCTTCTCTGAGAACCTTCATTCAATTGAAACACATTGCTTCTTATTATAAAATGATCTGAAATGTTATTGATTAGCTTTGACTATCTTTCGCATGATCTAACGACAAATTTATTTCCTTAGAAATAGATCGTGCGTTAAACTACATACAAATCATTTTCCACTAATCTGTCACAATCTTAGACTTAATGAAATTAATAAAAAAAATGACAATTAAGAATCCTTGGCAGTATTAGGCAGGTAATAATAATTTAATTTAATTAAAATTATGTCAACGACATAGATCACTTCATCGCCATTTGAAGTGACTCGTTTACTGATTTTATGTTGGCAACTTTCTTTTAACTCTGTCGATATTTAGTAATTCATCTTACATTATAGCAATTGCAGAAACTCTTTTTGTGGCAAGCCAAACTTGAAATAATCCAACTTTTTTTATACTTACTTACTTATTTGACTTTTATGATGACTTTGTGTTTATCTGTTTACTTGGTATTTAATGTGTTATTATAATTAATTATGGCATTATGGGTATTAAATAGTGGTTGGCCGATTATCGGCGATAGTCGATAAATCGTCGTCGCGGGCTTAACGTCAACGAGCGGCGTCGACTTTTTTCTGGTATCGATACATCGAAAACATTTTACAGTATACTCAAGATCCGAATCCGCGTTAAATGCACTGAAGTTTCCTTTATTTTCTCTCCCCGCTCAAATATATTTTGCCTTGTTAAACGAAGAAAATCCATTTAACGTATTAGAAAAAAACACATATGCGTCGTACGCTTATATATGTTTATATTCCTGAATACGAATATTGAATCATATTGATGATTAACTAGATTTATGAAAACAAGTGATGAGGAAGAATGATAATCTTATGAAATATTTTAGCACTCACCAATCGTTTTATATTTTAGCGTCTTCAGCTTTTAAATTCATGGTTACAACCTTGTTATCAGTAATACATATTTTCCATAAACGCATTATATGGTAAGTGGTTAAAGGTTTATCACTCAAAATGTAGGTTTGTTATACAAGTGAATGTATTGATTTTGAATACAAGTGTATCTTTATATTAGTTGAAGTTGTAATATCTATTATCCCACGGGTGATGAACAAAAAAGGACACGTGACCACACATGCAAACGCAAGTAGTATTTTGGCTCGATTGATCGTCATCCCAGGTAAGTTTCTTATCGATATTTTTGTTATACGCGAGAGTTCGTTAAAGAGACATAGCGCAAAAAAGAATGCATTGTTTTGTCTTTCGATCGGTGTATTGGTCACCATTCATGTTTGCATAGTTTCCAAGAACACTTCAAAACAAATAGTGTCCCGGAATGCAAACACGCGTATCTAGTGTTAAAATGTCATAGCTTTAGACAAAAAACCACATTGTGGTCACGTGACATTTTTGTTCATCACCCGTGTATCCAGTTATAAAGCATTTGGCAATTTGTTAGTGATAATTTCTTTGATATTTACTTGAGATTATATGTTTAACGTTGAGTCCAGGACTACCAGTCATTATTGTTGAGAGTGTAAATGCTCTATCATATTATGAGTTTGTTATCAATTTATTCTAGGCAGGGACTGATTGTGATTCATCATGATTCATTGAATATTCAGTTTTCTGACCCTACATTAAATTCACACACAACTTATCTAATATTTGTGATTGTTTTGTTGACAATTTGACATATCTGTGCTTCTCAGTTTGTTGGAAAAAGATACAAATTTACAGACTACATTATTATTTTTGCTTCTTTATTTTATTTGATTCCTAATCCATTAAATAAGTGTGAGTTAGTTTACATGCACCTACTAACGCGATGCGAAATAAAATCATTCAAACTTTCAATTTATTCGATTAATTCATCGGTTTGTCTGTCCGAGCAGAAGCATTTGGAATTATGGGTAAAAGAAGACTTGTCCAAATGAACCCTAACCATCAAGTGGTAGGAGTATAATAGCAGAGACAAATCATATGTCTTTATATTTAATATATCAATGTATCATCTATATGTTAATTGCTGATTATGATTAGAATCTCAAACAGTGGGCTGGGTGAGAAACTTTTGTCAAAAATTGTTGAATGTACATAAAACTATGGAACAAAGTTCTGTAGATCAATTCTAATTTGAACAGAATAATTATGTCAATTCTTATTTCTTGGCTTAACTCATATTTATATTGTTATACATATAATTAATCCAAAGAGAACTTACCATTCACTGACAAGATTTCCTCATTATACACAGGAGTATCTTCATACTTTTAGAATCTCTCCATTTTTCTTCTCCATCGGAACTGCAATACAGAACACATAAGAAAGGAAATCAAACAATTGCATTTTTCAAAACAATTTGAAGAGAAAAATAAAACATGACTTCAGACACATGCAGAATTATTTGCATTTATTTTAAGCAAGTAACAAGAGTAACTGTATCCTATGCCATCTGAGTAAAATCTGCATGCAACAAACATGTGCATGCAAAATTGCATGGATTTTCATTTATTTGCTTAACAGTTTCAATTAAACCTAACAACCTGACCAAATACTTGAAATATCTTATACTTGAATACATTATGTTATACTAGTAAATGACATTGAGTACATGTAAATATGTGTGAAAATCTACCTTTCAAATCCAATGCTTTCTTTGCATCAAAACGTTTGTCTGTTTGCCCTTAAATTGGTCCCTCAAGAGTATCTGGTCTGAAATAAATATAAAATTCACCTACTTTTAAGCTAAAATTAGCTATAATACTAACTTGGCTGATCTTAGGAAAAATGAGTCTTAAAGCTGCACACTCACAGATTGACTGTTTTAACATTATTATTATCTCAGAGAATCAATGCCTTAAATTTCCTAATAATAATACATAAATCACAATAAAACAGATGTCATGTATTGAGAAATCTGCTTATTATTTCATTTTTTCTGAAAGTGTTCATAAAATTTAAGTCACAGAACAACATTTATGAATGTAAATATGAAAAACAGCGATCTGATCTTTTTTCAGCAGTTTTAAATCATGGTTCGCAGACATATGCACTAACATTGCATGGTTCATTCCATGATGAAAAAAAAGTTGTCAGAATGGTAAATCTGTGAAAATGCAGCTTTAATAACAATCCCCAACAGTTGTCGAAGACAAGTCTTCCTCCCAAAGACTTGTTTAAAAGGGGCTGTGCTCCGTTTAATGAAATAGCGAAAAAAAAAAGAAAATTGACGAAAACTGACATAAACTTGGTATCTATGTGTACAATGCATTAAAACTTACTAACTGAAGTACCACATAATTTACAATAAAAAAAAATCGCCAATATATTACAAGTTAGGTATATAGATTAAATATTCCAACTGTTTAGGATAAGCCTTCATAGCACAGCGGATACAACACTGGACTGCAATTTTGGCGACACCGGTTCCAACCCATTCTCCGACTTGATTTTTTTTTTACATTTTAGTATTTTTTTACCATTTATGATATCAAAGAGTAAAAGATTTTATTGAATAATTGTCCTGAGATTCATTACAGAAATTTGGGGGGGGGGGGGTTCCCACCCCCTTTCTGGATCCGTTAGTGTGGGTTACTCCCATAAAATGAACTCAATTTAATTTGGCAGGTTGTAGAAGTTTTCAGGCGATTTTATTTTTTTTATTTATTTATATATATATATATATATATATATATATATATATATATATATATATATATATATATATATATATTATTTTTTTTTTTTTTTGGGGGGGGGGGGGTCCCACCCCCTTTATGGATCCGCTACTGTAGTGTGGGTTACTCCCGTAAAATGAACTCAATTTAATTTGGTGCAAAGCTCTAATAAAAATTGGTGTATTCAATTAAATTCATATTACTAATTAATGTAAACAAAGCATTTGCAACTATCCCTGAATAACCTCTAAATGATAGTGATTATTTTCATTTGCATGATAACTAAGAAAATATAAAATAACACTTGAGTGTCCTGTATGGTATCCCGATATAGTCAATACTTACAACTTACATGTGCAGGAATCAGGAAGGAGTTCCATTCTACGAACTTAATACCATTCTTATTTGTCGTCTTCTTAACCGGATTCTTGATTTTTGGTAAACAAACCCCATGAACCTTGCATCGTTCAACTAGACTTTCTCGCTTAATATTTACGCTCGGTTGTGCCTGTATCGAAAAAAATAAAAACCAGTCCAAAACATTGCGTCATTTAGTATTTAGCACGCGCGAGAGTGGTTCAAACGGGTTCAAAACATCGAATTTGACCGGCACTGAACAGAGGTATATGGCTATTTTCTTTGAAAATATAACACTTTCTAGTTCAAAAGGTAATTGAATTTATGTAGATACGTAAATGATTGACAGTTTAACGAGTATATGTTATTGACATAACAAAGTACTCCTTAAAGCTGCACTCTCACATATTTTGACAACTTTGTTTTATATTTTTTATTTTTGTCCTGGAATGAGCCAGTTTCTGTGTAAATATATGCAAATAAGTGATATAAGCCTGCTGACAAAAGATCAGATCGCAGTTTTACATATTCCGTTAAAAAAATGTTTTATGCCTAAAAGTGCTACTAACAGTTGGAAGAAAAATGCATATTATAAAACATCATTTTCTTAAAGCTGCTAACTCACAGATTGAAAATTTTGGCAACTTTTTTATGTTTGGTCTTGGAATGTACTAATTTTTGCGAAAATCCATGGAAACCAGATATATAAGACTGCTGACAAAAGTTAGATCGCAGATTTTTATATCGGTGGTTACCTATTACCGGTGTAATCCGAAAAGTCTGAATTTCTAGGTCATGAAGAGCACTTCCGGTATTCTTTGTTTACAATATCTTTTCGTACATCTCAATATGAAACTTTCAATAAATATTTAGTTCCTTAGGGTGCTACTTGACTAAACTTCTGACTTTTTAATGTTGAATAAAGATGCCAATATTGAACTCCAGAAATGGTGGTGGGATCCTTTGATAGGGCTAAAATAACATTGTTTTGGTAAAAATGGGGAAAATATAAGCATAATTTATTTATTGTTTACTTTTTTTCATACTTATTTATCTAACTAACTTATCTACATTCTCATGGCAATATTTTTTTAATATGCTCTTTATTTCTGCAAGGTAAATTATAATTTTATACCCAGACTTGCCAACATTGCTGACATAATAATTTTAGCTTACTAACTGGAAGTTTAATGCAGTAGCTACATTTCCCATGATTCCACCGGAATTTGGTAAATAAAAAATCCAAGATGGCGGCCACGGTCGGTAAACAAAAGGCGACTAGAAATCAATAATTGTGTTCTCTGGTATACAAAACTTATTGTTACTGATGGCAAAATGATTTTTCATAAATATGAGTGAAATTTAAAGAAGCTTGCATGTAACCTGGCCAATATTCCATTGGATAGTTGCTTATTACACTGGTAATTGGTACATCCAGGATATATACAAGTTCAAAAATTGATGTTTTGTTCATTTTTCTAAAACGTTTATTAACAGTTTTAGCCATAAAACATTAATTTTCTAACGGAAATATGAAAATCTATGATCTGATTTTTTGTAAGCAGTCCTATATCATTGGTTTGCAGATATTTATACAAAAATTGCTCTTTCCAAGGCAAAAAACAAAAATTGGTATATCTGTGAGAGTGAAGCTTTAACTTAAATATGCAATCCGATATTTTTTAAGCAGTCTTGTGTCACTGGTTTTCTTGCACTTTTGCATTAATTGGCTTGTATAAAACAAAATATAAAACAGTTGTCAAAACATTTAATCTGTTAGAGTGCAATTTTTATTTAAATATACTTGATGCTTGCCTCGATCATTGCCGCTGACAGATCATTAGATGACAGCACCAACATCCAACAATGCAGCGATATTTTTAAAGTCTCTTTCACATCATTCTGTATTCTAATAATTTAATTTATTTAAGATAGTTGCTTATCAAGATGTTGAATGCATATTTTACAGCCTTTTAGGCTTTAGAGTGTATTCAATGTCATTTTCAGACAGAAATATAATGTATTCAATGTCATTTTCAGACAGAAATATCTTGATCGAAGCTATGTTCAACTTTACAATGTAAAGTTACTGTAGATGTAGATCGTGTCGATGAGAACCAGCCGTTCAGTTAGTTCAGTTGGTTACAGCGCCATGCCAACGCCATGGTAGTGTTCCAGCAGTTAATGTTGGTTCAAGTGTGTGGGGCACTTCTCCTCCCAGGTTTACTTAAATGGTGGCAGCGGTAAATGGCAGGAGTGCTCCGTCAGCTTTAAACTAATATATATAAAGGGTTAATGGAGAGGAGTGGAGTGTATTATGTGTCACTGTCAGTGTGTAAGAACCAGCCGCTCGGTTACAGTCTGATCATCAAGTTTATGGTTATTGAGATTGTGGAAATACTTGTACCATAAACCATTGTTTTTAAGTTTATTGTTATATAAGTTCCATTTTCTCGTTGTTTGGACCTTAAAGCTGCACTCTCACAGATTGAACGTTTTGACATTTTTTTTGTCTTGGAATGAGGCAATTTTTGAGAATATCCATGGGAACCAGTTATTCAAGACAGCTGACAAAAAATAGATAGCAGATTTTTAAATTTAAGTTTAAAAAGTTATGTTTTATGCATTTTTCTTAAACCATTAGTAACGGTTTAAGCCATAAAACATTAATTTTCGAACGGAAATATGGAAATCTACGATCTGATTTTTTGGCAGCAATCAAAATTCATATATCATTGGTTTTCAGATATTTATGCAAAAATTTGCTCTTTCCAACACAAAAAATAAAAAAGTTGTAAAAATGGTATATCTGTGAGAGTGCAGCTTTAAATTTTTATGATTTAATGACAACTGCCTTGAAATAGATACCTGATTTAAGCAAAATGCCAATGTTTATAAATTTCTATTATATTTTACTGTAAAATGTAAATATATACATATAATTGTTTGTGTTAGTTTAAATTTGATTGATTTATCATTAACCTAATTGTATATTATTTCATTTTTTTTGTATTAACCCAATATTATGTCATATAATATATCTATGAGTACATAATACCAAGGTAAACAAATGTATACAAATCACTTATTATTATGTATAGATAGTTTTTATTTCCATGTAACTCATTTGCCTACATACATTTTGGAAAATGTGGTCCATTACAGATAAAACCCAGATGTAAACATGGCCTGGATTTCCATATTATGCTGCCCAGAATAAAAGACGATGCAGTCCAGATAAAAACATTGTACGGCTCAATAATTTTCACCAAACTTGGTAAAAAAAACTTTGTCATATTATGAGAAATCCCTGTTGTTTTGTTATTTATGTTCATTCACATATGCAATTCACCAAGCAACACAAGACTTAATGTCCACTTGACACATTTCTAGTTTATTTGGCTTGTACATAAACATCACTTTTTCATAAGAGAATAAATCTCATGTAGGACATTTAGATTGCTCTAGAAATAATTGCTAAGATGTTTTGCATTTGAATCATGTTTAAAGCATACCCAACATTATTTGCAGTTATTGTGTTCATGATTGTGTTGTATTCTTCCTTTTTAAGATGCATCAGATGAAGTCTTTGACTACCTAGAAAGGGATTTTGTAAGCTAGTACTTGACTTGGAGACAGTCACTTGGAAATGATGATTGTGCAACAGCGGTTAAACATATGCAATAAATCATATGGTAATTTCTTTTCACCTCAATGAATATTTAAGTGACCTACCCACAAATAAAGTGATTCTCAAATAATTCCAATTTCCACTTTGATTTTGTAATCCGGTATTATTCATTACTACTTCCGATATCTGAAAATAACATTATAATATTCATAAATAATATCATAAGACCATGAGAATATTCAGTAATTTATATATGTAATCAATTTGTTTTGTGTATGTGGTGTTTATATGTTGGAGTTTGTAGTTCATTGTCAGTGATTTTTTATGGTTGTTTCCCCTTGTGAAAAACTCCATTCTTCCCAAAATTAAAAAAAAATTACATTACTTTCCGGATTAAAATAGCAATGAATTTCTTAAAATATAAACAAAATCTTGACAAGTCTTACTCTTTCACAGCATAAGATATGCATAAAAAAGTTAAAAAAATGTGTATTTGCCATTATATAAGATATTTTGGGCTGATTTTGTATTTTTCCCAAAGTTGACTTTTTACCGAATTTGCAAGGTACAGTAAAAAGAATTCATAAAAAAATCACTGATTGTTGTTAAGTGTTTTTTTATGAATGTTGTTCAAGTTTCGTCCTTGGGGTCAAAGTTGTCCCAACCAGTGTTCCCATGTTACTGATAGACTTCTAGAAAAAAAATTGATACACATTCAAATCAGGCAATGACTTCTGCAGTAATGTATGAATTCCTTAGAAACTGATGTCTAAACTAAAAGTTATTTAGTTTCAAAGAGTATGAAACAAGTTGTTACAACAATATAATAATCACCTTTTGGCACGATGTTAAGCAAGGTTTGGCCTTGTTGGGGAAATCGTAGACCTTGTAGTACCCTTTAGGAACCCACTTGTCTGACTTAGTGACTACAATCCAAACTCACAATGTCTTCCTTAACAATCACTTCATAAGCAACCAAGGACATCCTTATCAAATACTTCATTTACAGCAGCCAATCACTTCCATAAAAAATAATGACTTCCTAAACAATCCATGGCTTCTTTATCAACCAATGATTGCCTTAGCAACTACCTTTATCCATAGCAACAAATGAATTCCCATTCAACCAATGACTCTTTAGCATCCAATTCCTTCCAACGCATCCATTAACTACCTTTATAGGCACCAATGCCTTATTTAGCAACCACTTTTTTCCTGAGCAACAGCCAACATCCATAGCAACCAATTACTTCCTTAGTAATCATTGACTTCCAGGTTTCAGGTTCATTACCATAACATCCATTGACCATGGGAACAACCAGCTTACCATACCTCTCATTTCTGTTAACAAAGAGCAGCCTTCTTTGAGGAGTCCTTATCATCAAATAACACAGCAATCACAAACCTGCTAAGCAAATAGCAACACCCTTCATAACCAGTTGTTACCACTGACTCGTTGGTCATTTTAATCAGGTGATCAATTAAGGGCCATGCTGGCCCTTTTGTTTTGAATGTACATTTCCTTAGCTTATTCATTTAATTCAGCAAAATATTAAAATGTATATACATAGTGTACAATTCTGGATACTTTCAAGTTTTGTCAATAATATATATTATCAATGTTTTAATTTTCAAACAGGTGACCAGACCGGGAGGAAACTAGGGAAATGGTTATCCAACAACAGCCCAAGTGCTTGGTTGATAAGAGGAGCCACAGCATTAAACATTACTGCACAAAGTGGTGTGCTTTGCTAACACCTATGATTGTGATTTGATAAAAAAGCAATGAATGAACGCTCATTATTCATAACTCTAACTAAAACATTGATGTCAAAAGTTGTCAATTTTCAACATATATGGTATTTGAGATCCTGATCTATAGTTGTGTGCAATGGATTATCAAAGAAAAACAAAAGAGTGGGCAACAAAATGAATTGCATAATGCACCAGTCAATTGTAACCACACCCCCGCCCCCAGGTCCGGGGAATAACGGGGACTTTTGACTTTCGGTCCAGCCTACCCCAGGTTAAATTCCCTAAACTGATGGTAAAATCCCTGCTAAATTCCCCTGCACCCAACAGACCCTAGGTAAGACAAAACCACCACATTCACACCCAGTATACCCCCGGACGAAGGTGGTGGTGGTTACAATTGACATGTGCATTACCCACTACCCATTTACACCAGTAATTTATATTTATATTTGATAGACATGCCTCTTGTCAAAGTTTTTGAAGGGTATCAATGTCAGAACTACCTGCCTATGGCCTTTCAAGATTTTATAACATTGTTAAACTAAAGAAATTATTATTTAATTTATACTAGATCTTTGTTAAGAGTGACCCCTTTGATAATTCTGGAGAAAAACTATTAGGACTAGGTTCCGTATTTGTCCATAATTTGTCATATGACCTGTAAGCAGGAGTTCATTCCTTCAAAGAATTGTGAATCTTATATAATTATGTATTTGACATCTTATGAATTTTATCACACTTCAACCTAGAGGCAGTTCAAATAATAATGCTATGATTGAACCAATACTGAATTAGGGCAAGAATTCCAAACAAGACAGTATACATCTAGTATCATGTATGTTTGATAATTTTGAAATCATAGTGATTAAATCTAAAAGGATGTTAAAGCTGCACTGTCACTGATTAAGAGTTTTCGCTTTTGCTTTGAAAAATTTAATTAAAATAGGCTGATTTTTGCATGAATGCCTTCAATCCAGTCATATAAGATAGCTCTCAATGAAACAGAACTCATTTGTCTGAAAAACTGCCAAAAATTTCATTTCTCCCTAAGCATTATTAACCATTAAACATAGATTTGCAAATGGTAATAAGGAAAACTGTGATTTTGTATGCAGTCTCATATAACTGTTTTCAGACATGTGCACAAAAGTTTTTCATTCCAAGTTAAAAATAATAAAAAAATCATATATCTGTGAGATTGCAGCATTAACAATGAAAACAATTATTGAAAATGGTATTTCCAACTGTGTATAATAATGCTACAACAATTTACCTTCTACTAGCACATTGAATTACAAGTTCTGCTTTTTCAAAGAAAACGGGCAAATTTCCAGCAATTGTTTGTTGTAGCTTTTTTTTATAAGAGACATTGGCAAAAACTGTTTATAGATTGTGTTATAAGGAAAATTACTACATATGTGTATGTTTTATAGACAGTACTGCAATTCTCTTTAATATTATGTTTGTTTCATTTAAGGCTTTTGTGTATTTTAGGGCTGTTTCAGACCATTCCTGATATCGTATTTTTATATAAACCCGCCAATCATAATTGCATACCTCTTTGCAAAAGAATAACAGACATTCACGGAAATTTAACAATGACGGAATTTTTCAATTTTTTACTCAACATAAGAAGAGACTTTTGTATTTTGGCCCAGCTGATGTTATTATATTGTTGATTAACATAAGCTTACAAGCAAATTAAGGCCACTCCTTTTTTATTTTTTGGTTTACAAGATTTTTTGGAAAAAATGTCCAACGGGTGGTCGAAAAAAAAAAAAGGAAAAAAGTCACAAAACATACTCTTGAAGGCTGAAAATCAGAGAACAACATAAAACCATTGAAAATTTATATGTTTTAATACACTCAAAGTTTCAAAGTTCTAATTAAACACACATTTTAAATCTTACATACTGTGCATATAAAACATCAATGAAATTGACTCTAAAACATGTTTACATGTATAAACTACACTTTTTATCAATGATACGTTTAATATCACTCAGCAAGACATTTGTTTAGCTTTAATGGTATGCTAAAGCAAAAGTGAATGCAGAACACTTAAAAACTGACCAATATTAAATTGAAAAACAAAAAGAGAAGGCAAATTTTACGCATTAAAATAGACAAAAATTGCACTGTATTAAAACAATACATTACATTTTCTAAACATTGTTTCAGTTATTTCAATATTGGAAAATGTCAATAAAGTGAAATAATTACCAATTTTGTAAATAAGGAAGTAACATTTTATGAAGACATTTGAGCTTTAATATTGTGAAAACAATTCCTGAAAAGCTAAAAACCAAACTAGACCTAGATTTGAATTTTAATAACCCTTACCATGCGGGGTCCTAGTTGTGTGTGACCCGATCCATGCTAAGACCGGATATTTTCGGACCAGAATATTTACCATGGGATGTTCACCAAATCCATTTCAAATTCAAATCTTGCAGCAAATTACCACATCAGTACATAAAAATCACATAGCAAAGTAATAAATCTAGCATGTGACTTAACTTTATGTACCAATGATAGTAAACTGACAGAGAAATCCATAATTATGTATCGGATATTTTCTTCTCCCAACTCCGCCATTTTGTGTTCGTAGGGCATCTTTACTTCATGCTTGTTTATTATTCATTTTAAAGAGTATTCCTTGGTTACAACAACAAATCTCATTTATAGTGAAATGTCAAGTTCATTACAAATTGAAATGGACTTATTCAAAAATGTTTTCCGTGTTGTTTTATCTAAGTGTTTTGCACACTTCTCCCGGCATTAGTAAATGTCATTGACACATGTGTTCAACTCTTCCATTGTTTTTACTCTACTATTAACCCAAACATGAATAAACATGTAATCTAGAATAAACACAAGCTTTACATTGACTCAATGACAAGTATTTCCAAACCATTTTGTGATTTAAAATCCATAAACACCACCGACCGAACTTGTGAAACTAGGTCACCGGTGTCAACTTAGAAATTTTACTTTCGATTTCACCACTCAAACTTAGTGCACTGTTATTTGATATTTAACCATAAAATGTTATAAAATGTTTTTCTGGCACATAATTTACAGATATTTGTGTCTACTAATTCGATGGCAGCCGCTGACACTTTTATTTTTTATCTATAAACAATAATATTTTCATGGCCTAAATTGGCGGGGAAAAACAACAATCACGTGACAGTTATTGTTTGTGTCGGCTGTTAAATTTTCCAATGTTTATTGCTATTGTTATTTTAACAGATCCTGCACATTTTAATTTATTATTTCATACAAAGAATGACTGCTATCGTCAATTCCGCCATTGCCAACGGCGCTGCCATAACAGTTGTAACTTGACTGGCTCACATGCTATCACTATAAATTGGCGATTACGGCTATGGAACATCAAACCAGTCGAGATCTACTGCATTCGTACTCTTATCTTTCGTTTTTCTTTCGTTTCGCACCAAAATCAATACGGTCGGGAAAATAATTTTGAAAAAAAAGTGAAATTCATTTTTTTATTTTTTTTGTACTTTTCGGAAAATTAGACCCGTAAAGTAAGGGGCTTAGCTAGCCCTTTATATGTGGATTCATAATTGCTAGGTGGGTCTCGGGGCATGCCCCCTCAGAATATTTTGAAAATTATGGTGCATTCTGGGCGTTCTGAGATGCTTTATTTTGTACTGGAAAATAAAAATGACAGTAGGATCATGTAGTCAAGTACGCATACTGCAACTTTGGCTGATTTTTTTAATGTTTTTATCAGAATCATGTGGATTCATCCGCGTACTAGTGTTATATGCAGCTTCACGCCTGGTAGCTCAGACAGACATTTTTAGGCTTATGTAGACGTTTGCAAGGCAAGGCTTGGCAAACCAAAGTGTCTGTCTCATTATATTGGTTACAAAGTGCTTTTGCATGTTGTTTGCAATTGTGCATTTTGCGCGACTGGTAAATATCTGCAATATAAAAACTTAAAATTCATTGACACCTAGGTGACCAAATTTCAAAATTTTTCATTTCATTTGTCAAACATTGTGCCCCAAAAGCACATTTCACATAAGTATGTAGTTTCTTTACTTAAGGTCTATTATACTGTAATATAAAATATATTTAAAAACAGTAATTCTGGTAATTTTATTGCGAAATTTGACAAAGTTATTGGCAAAATGCAGAAATTTTCATATTTTTTTTTCTACCAAATTTAACTAAAAATCATATTTTACAAAATACATAGTTTTTATATTTCAAGTATCTTATAATGTTGTATAATATCTGTTTTAAATAGTTATTTTGGTAATTTTATTGCAAAATTTGGCAGAGTTGATGCTAAGTCCAGAAATTCTCATTTTCATTTAACTTTTAAAACATTTTGCCCAAAAAAATATATTTTGTACAATGTGATTGTATTATACTTATACTATATTAAATGTGGTGTCTGATATAACACAAAACCAAAAAAAAAAAATCTATGCATTTGAGGTGATGAGGTGTTGAAGCAGAGTTTCAACACCTCTCTATTCAAATAGAGAATAGTGCACGTCACCACAATGTATATAGACTATAACAGAGGTTCAAATCTACAGATAGAGAATAGTCCACGCTTCCACAATGTATATAGACTATAACAGAGGAGTTGAAGTAAAGTTTCAAAATCTCTGGCTGTATACATTGCATATATATAGAGAACAGAGGTGTTGAAGCACTGCTTCAACACCTCTGAGAATGAATAGAGTATAGTGCACGCTTCCACAATGTATATAGACTATAACAGAGGAGTTGAAGTAAATCTTCAAAATCTCTGGCTGTATACATTGCATAGAGAACAGAGGTGTTGAAGCACTGCTTCAACACCTCTGAGAATGAATAGAGTATAGTGCACGCTTCCACAATGTATATAGACTATAACAGGAGTTAAAGTAAATCTACAAAATCTCTGGCTGTATACATTGTATAGAGAACAGGGGTGTTGAAGCAGTGCTTGAATAGAGCATATACTGTGCACAGTATATACTGGTATAGAGTATGACGCCAGTATACGTACTGTCGCGGTATATCGTGCATACCCATATAGTGTATAGAGTCGATGCACTGCGTTGACATCTAAGATCTCAATCTCAACTTGGACTAAGCATTCTAGATTTAATGTTTTTTTCTAGATTCAAATAATTCACTGTTCATAGAAAAAAGCACTAGAACAAACGCGTTTAAGTGGGTTAAAGCCCACTTTTCATTTGGGAAGAGAATACTGTCACGGATTCTTAATAGCCAATTTATTGTATTAAATGAAATATGTAATGAGATATTTAATCGTCTTCAATAAGTCCATGATTGTTATGGAATGTTTCGTTTCAGATTAAAGGCAATGTTTCGTATTTAGTTTAACGCACAATTCACGTCTTAGGAAACAAATTTGTCGTTAGCGGATGAGAAATAATTCGTCAAAGCAAACCAATAACATATCCGATAAATTTATAATAAGAAGCAATCTGTTTCAATTATATGAACGCTTTCAGAGAAGCGTGTAGCACAAATACTTAAGCATAAGTTCCGTATAAAAGGATTGTTATTCTCTTCGTGAATACATTTTGTAATTATCGCAACATAAATAAGAAAAACAGTACAAAATTTGTTCATATATTTGAAGAAAATGATGAAATTTATGTATTTTGCGATATTCCTTTTATGCATGAACAGTTGCTATGGGAACGAGACTAACACTACATTGCGGTTACTCGGGTTGCTGCCAATGAGCGGTCAAGGATGGATCGGGGGTGGGGCGGTGCTTCTTCCGGTCAAGATGGCGCTCCATGACATCAACAATGATCCTCGGATCTTACCCGGATACAATCTAACGTACACTTACATAGACTCGATGGTGAGTGTCATTTAATGATTCAATTCTGAAACTTAGGAAGACTAATTAATTTCATTTAATGATTGATCACATTTTCGTGCGTTTATGCTGTATGACGCAGTAGGACACGCGAGCAAATTCCATGAAGCGTGCTAGCGCTTCTTGGTCAATTGCTCGCATGCCCTATTGCGTTTCAAATCGATAAAATCAAGAATATTTGGCACATATAATAAAATAAATCAATCAAAGAAACGGATACAAATCGTTACATAATAACGCATGGATTCGAACTTGTGGTCATTTATAAATACTTCTGTTTGGCCATTTTCGCACTAATATATATTTTTTTACATTTTTCATTATGCTTTCTATTCCTTTCTATCCATGCAATCAAATTATGGCCTCACGGACTCAGTTTTGAAAATAAACGTCATGTTTACCTGGTGAAAGAAGTGTTTTTTTGCATCATAGTTAACGACTTTTCGTTAAAAGACCTATAAAATAATAAATGTTTGTCTACTTGAAGATTCGAAATACTATATTTATTATTCAAAATGCAAGAAGCAATATCCTAAGAAAGAAATACAACCGGCCGTTAAGTCAGTATGCTTTATTGTTTTATCAACGTTGGCCCAAAAAGGCACGTGCACTTCTAGGGGTAAATGTACCAAGTTCCATGAAAATCGGCCAGCTTTCATTTTTCCGGACAAACAATTTCATGTACCATAAGATAAGTATGCCAGCGTATAGGATTTTATTAAAGAACTATCTTCTTGATAATAAGTATAAAACTAAACTCATCAGTCTTCTAGACACAATTATTCAACAAATCATTACACTTAAAGGTAATAACATTTAGAAATAGAATGGTTGACCTTTCAAAATACACTCCACAAACTCGCCATAGCCGTCTTAATGAATACGAAAATAAATACAATAAATTATTCTTATATGAATCGTTATACAACAATCCGGACGATATAATTTTCGTTAGTATTACCGTAGTTAAAGGCAAGTTGAATTATGATTCAGAAAAAAAAAACAAAGGTAGTTTTTTTAATAGGGAAACCGTATTCAAAATTGAAAAAATATTGAAAAATTAAATCCTGAAATTATAGACGTTGTTAGGATTTCATTTATTCAGTTAAGATGGACGGAACCTGAATACTTTAAACTTTAGATACTAAAATTTTAATGAGGAGGTGAAATTTTATAAAGATTAATAAACATAAAACTTTAAGGACGAGGATCATAATAACCAATATAAAATGCTATTGACTTTGACTATAACGTGTATTCTAATAAGCCTAAAACAATTTGGGGGCATTTTTATGAAAACAAAAACACTACAAGAGTGTTTTAATGATTTAAGAAGAACAAGTCCTGGACTTGATGGTATTACGGTAGAGTTTTATCAAATGTTCTGACATAACATTTTAGACTTAATTGGATTATCATTTGATAAAAAGTATGAATAATCAAAATCAAAGTTAAAATGTTTGCATACATATAGAAAAGGTGACGATAATATATTAACAACTTGTGACCTATTTCTCCATTGGATTATGTGTATAAAGTATAAGCAAATATTTTAAGAAAAAGGTTTTCATACCTTTAAATTAAGCAATATAAGTGCACATCAACAACCCGCATTGAAAATAGAATATATGTTGTAACATTACGAATAAACTTGCTCCAAAAGTTGTAAATCTAGTTGCTGACAATGTCATAACACCTGATAATGAAGACAATAAACTTTACGATTTTGTAATTTCTTTGGAGTTGAAATAGAAATACAATTAAGCGTAAAACAGTTATTGGGAACACACTAGAGGTTTTGAATTTTTGGATATAATCATTTGTCGCGGGGTCAATTTGCCTGCTCTATATGTTTGTGTTAGTGTCATATGTCTAAATGTATGTTTATCCAGTACACATACCTCCCAAGTCCATCTTTCTTGTGATAATCCATGTTCCTATTCTTTCATTCCTTTCAGGCATTTATCATCCACTAATTCATATACTAATTTCACGTTCATTTTCGCTTTCACTTTCTATATTTACTAAAGTAGTTCGCCTCGTGCACAGCTGGTGGCAGTATTTTCCTCGTGCACATCGCACTCATATTTTGTCGATGGAGACGTAAACATCGTTTGATAAATTTGGAAACTTTATTGTTTTATTTCTTCATAAAAGTGTATTTGGATAATTCCAGTCGCCCTGAGAGACGAACCATTTTCATTCGCGACACATATACAATGCAACTACATGAATTTACTATGTTGGGAAGAATTGTATCCTATTCAATATTAATTTCAATGTATAAAACAAAAAATGTTCTGTTATTATTATTTATGGATTCAGTTTAAACACCACCAGTTATTCAAACAAAACACCCAAAGCTACTACAGGATAAGGAAATAAATCATATAGGGAAATACATTAATAGGAATAGTTAAATAAAGGTACTCTAATAAAGAACTATTAAAGAACTAAATTTATTCCATCCTACCTTACATAAACGATATTTCGTCGAATTCGGTGAACATGTACTGTATTCTTAACACACTCAACAATAAACGGAATTGGATAGCGGAAGTAATTATTTAAAAAAAAGCAATACCTTATTTCTGGAAAGAAACTTCTAGGTCGGATGAATATACCAATATTAAAGTCAATACAAAACTAAAAATAGTTTTGCAAAAAAAAAAAGTCGTTTTAGATCATATCCGCCCCCTTGTTGTTTTGCCTTAAATAAGAGTTACAAACACGTTAATTGTTTTTTTTTCACTTATAATAAGTACAATATTTTTCGTTACTGTTCAAAAACGGAGAGCACGATGACCTTGAAAATTGGCATTTTAAATATTCATAATATATAAGCAGCAAGTTTTTAGCAATAAGTCTGCAATAAATTTTACCCGAAATAATAGTTCGCAATCAAGAAGGTTAATTTACTTATTTACGTAAATTGGCAATGTTCTCGATTATACTGATCTTTTCAGCAAAGAATGTGGAGTTCCAAGCTTTTAAAAAGCATTTAATAAAGTTGAATGCCATATTTATTATTTTGACTAAATTTCGTTTTAGTGTTTCCTTTAATGAAGTGAGTGAGGACCCGTTCTTTCATGCTTTTCGATGAACTATGGAGTTTTATCAATGAAATAACAACAGTGAATTTGATATTTTCACTGCAAAACAAGGAGTTAAAATATCCACTTTCAGAACTACTTTAAAATCCATTGCAATTTCTTCCCCTTTATCAAAACAGAACACTTATCTTTGAACCAGAAAATGTATGCATAACTATTTCAAGAAATGTTCCACCAGTAAAAATAAAGATATATTTGGAAATTAACAATTCTTTATTAGAAAAATAGTTATCACGTTTTTCAAACGTTTCCATGATCTTGAAGCTGAATGTTCGAACACTTGTTGTTTTCAAACCAAACAAATTACAGACGAACACAACTGTTCGAACATAAATAGAATGTTATATCATCGTTCAAATGTATTTTGAAATGTTTGGCGTTGTAACACGTAATTCACACAATTTACAGATTAACTGATTTTTTTTACCCCACCCACGCCTCAAAATTTGTCAACAACCTAGCGTTTTCCTCATCATTACGTGGAAAACGACCTGTCTTCAAACGAAACAGACTGGTCTTTGACAGTAATATGACTGAATATCCATGTACCATGAAACACATTCTTAAACTAAGAAAATTGTTTAATATCCAATGATTATCCGCAATTGTTTCGCTAACACTTTCGACCTTTAAAATTTTCATTCAATAAATGACGGCGGAGTAAGTTGGTTATGTATTCATGCTCAGCTTTAAATAAAAATGTTCTCGTACATTTTTTGGAAAATAAGTGCACTTAAAAAAACTTCATTGATAACCGTTGATAATATCTTTGCACTAAAAATGATCTCTTGATCTTGTAAATCTACAGATTAGGCACGGTTGTTCTCTTTCGGTTCCACTTATTATTGTCGTTGTAGGCGTTATATAACCCCAAAATCGACTGAAATTCGTGATATATATGCAGGTATTAAAGTACAAGAAAAGTTCATAAAAAGGGTGCACGAAATATGTCTAATGGTATAAGGGGCTACCTCTCCAAGAGGTCCTGGGTTCAACCCCCATTAGGGCTAAGTTCTCGTGGTCTCTCAAAATGGATATTCAGCTCTGGTCTATTCCAAGGAAACGGCCTCGATCGTGATTCTAAAATCTGTCAGCTTGCGTAATAATCAAGTTGAAATAAATGTTTTAAGCTGAAAGTAACCGAACTTTCATATCACACTTCCAGTTTTCGAAAACATAAATACCCTTGTTCTAGAAATAAGATAGGTTACAAGTCATTTTAAGTTTCAAGAAATTCCGTTTTGTAAACAGCGAGTTAACTTTTTAATTAAATAGTTTGGTTACAAACACTTGAAGGGAGGAGATTTTTTTCACCTCATCAATAGGGGCTGAGGCAATAAATGATATATAAGGCGTTGAGATTACTGTTTCGGCTAATGAGTCCCTTCCCGATTCTCAAAATTAGAAAAGAAAAAAAAAACACCGTTTGTACTAAGCTGTGTAATTGTATTTGCAAAATAGTTCAAATAATATTGGTCTTTTACTTCTTGGAAACAAATATACAAAAGCCGAGTTAAGCGCATAAATGATTTACTCAATACAAACATAGTCCTGCCCTGAATACAATTAAGACTTACAGTCGCTCACGTTGGCTAGCGTTGGTAAATTATTTTGTTTTGAATCCCTGTTTCATTATCTTCAAGTTGGAACCAAATCGCATACGGTTGACGCAATCTTTATTACTGAACGAAGGGCTAATTTAAATGTCAGTTTCATGACATTAATTCTATCTCAGTAAATAAGAACTTCGTATACTTTGTTTCATTCGTATACTAATTAAGAACTCTGTGACACCGATCCGTTTATAATCGTTGTCAATAGCTGTTATCCGAAATTCAATTTTTATGGGGTTCTCGAATGCTGACGAGTACACATGACCGCAGACCTGCATTAATAAACTATTCTGAGATTCGATTTAGCTATCATGCTTAAAAAACACTTGTACATGAATTATAAAATATATATATATATATATGGTTTACATATATATATATATATATATATATATATATATATATATATATATATATATATATATATATATATATATATATATATATATATATATATATATATATGTAAACCATAACTGCAGTGACAAATCATTCAAATGAATAGGCACGTGGTCCCATCAAATATGTATTTCCATAACCATTATTTTACCATCTTTTACTGAATTTAACTGTTGGCAACTGTGTTTGTTTCTGTAGTTTTTCATATAAATATCCCTTAACTTTAAATTTTAACATATTTAATGAATGAATTTACAAAAAAAACTATATCTCAAAAACATTTAAATTATGTATCCAGAGCAGCAGAAATAGTTGAATCGAAAATATGATAAATCTTAAATAATGAGTGTCATTCCCATATCTAAATAATCAATATAAAATAAAAACAAATAAAAAAATGTTCTCTACCACGGGAAGCACATTTATGTAAGGAAATTAATCTTTTGATATTTCTTTTTTTGCAACTTAGAGAAACAAAAAACATTTGTAGAAAGCATTTTGCTTTCGTAATTGTCTTTAAGCAACTATATAGGGGATCAATAGGAGGGTTTTTCCATATTTATTTATTTTAAAATGTTTTTGACAATTATTATGTTGTCCTCCTACTTGAGTCATGGACAGATCGGGCTGTTCTTTTTGCATTACCATTTCAAATAAACAGGCAAAACAAATAGCGCTGTTATACTTTTTTTATCTTTGTTGCATCGTGAAAAACTAATAGTGCTTGAAGTATTACAAATAGGAAACCATTATGACAGTTACATAAGGAATAAGCTTATTGATTTTGTTTATAACATATTCCTTAATGTCACATACACACTACCTGCCTGTATTCGCAAGATATACATACAAGGAGAAGTTCGCTATTATTTTCAATCATGCATATTTAGTTTATGCAATGACATTGACATCAATAAAATAACTGTACACAACGTTATGACAACTAATCTATGTATAGAAATAATAAATCCAATCGGTCCTCAGTGTTATAGGTGAGCGGATCGGAGGAGTGGGGTGATGTTTTAAATATAGAATTTGAATTGGAAAGGTTACCAATACAAATATTTCAGTAGGATAGGTATCTTGGTCAATATAAGGTGTTCGGTTACGGCACTCGAGTTGAATCGTTGATCTTTTAAGCTGTTTTAAACTTGATAACTTAAGATGGTTTTTGGGGGTTTACTGGGCCGTAGATATTAGTTCGGCTATAAACGAGTTCAAAACGTAATTAAGTTTGGTTGTGATTTTGCCTAGTTATCGCCTCTCAAACAGGGAGTTGACAATAGCTAGATAAGCTAGACCTGTCCTTATCTGTAGTGTAAAGTAATACATATTGATACTACCATTACTTTGATATAGCACTACTAACAGTTCCCCCCATGCTAGAAAAAACCTAGGTGTTTTTTGCCTTAATTGTTTTTGCCTTAAAAGAGATGACCTTGAATGTATTGGTCTGTATCCTGTCCATAATAATATAACTATTTATATATATATATATTTAGCAAACCTCGCATATTTAAGTAATAAGCTATTATTTCATTATTTCAGTGCAGCGAGGGTGTATCCGTGTATCGGATGTTGCGGGAGCTTCAAGCGGGTCTGCCATATCATATGGTGCTCGGAGATGGCTGCTCAACGTGCTCCGCGGCCACTGCACAAGTTTCATATCTCTGGAACCTTACTCAGGTAAGGTCATATATAACTAATTATTTATTGAAGCTTACCCAACTCAGGCCATATATTGCTAAATCGTTCTAGCATCCTTCTCAAGAAAGGTCATGTATGGAACCATATATTGCTAATTCCTTCTGAAACCCCAATTAGTTAAGACCATATATTAATAATTCCCTCAGCTTAGGCCATATATAGCTTATCCATTCTTAAATCCTACCCAAGCGAGATAATATTTGACGAATTTCATCTGGAATCCTATTCAGATGAGGCCATAAATTAATAATTCCTTCTGAAACCTTACTCAGGTTTGGCAATATGTAACTTATCCCTGCTGGTACGTACTAAGATATAGGCTTATAAAATTAAACCTTTCTGGAACCTTTCCTAGGTTCGGCCATGTTTTACTATTTCTTATGGAACCATCATCAGTGAAAGCCTTATATAACTTACTCCATCTGGAACTTTACTCAGTGAAGGCCTTATATAACTTACTCCATCTGGAACTTTACTCAGTTAAGGCCTTATATAACTTACTCCATCTGGAACTTTACTCAGTGAAGGCCTTATATAACTTACTCCATCTGGAACTATACTCAGTGAAGGCCTTATATAACTTACTCCATCTGGAACTATACTCAGTGAAGGCCTTATATAACTTACTCCATCTGGAACTTTACTCAGTGAAAGCCTTATATAACTTACTCCATCTGGAACTATACTCAGTGAAGGCCTTATATAACTTACTCCATCTGGAACTTTACTCAGTGAAAGCCTTATATAACTTACTCCATCTGGAACTATACTCAGTGAAGGCCTTATATAACTTACTCCATCTGGAACTATACTCAGTGAAAGCCTTATATAACTTACTCCATCTGGAACTATACTCAGTGAAAGCCTTATATAACTTACTCCATCTGGAACTTTACTCAGTGAAAGCCAAATATAACTTACTCCATCTGGAACTATACTCAGTTAAGGCTTTATATAACTAACTCCATCTGGAACTTTACTCAGTGAAAGCCAAATATAACTTACTCCATCTGGAACTATACTCAGTTAAGGCTTTATATAACTTACTCCATCTGGAACTTTACTCAGTGAAAGCCTTATATAACTTACTCCATCTGGAACTTTACTCAGTTAAGGCCTTATATAACTTACTCCATCTGGAACTTTACTCAGTGAAAGCCTTATACAACTTACTCCATCTGGAACTTTACTCAGTGAAAGCCTTATATAACTTACTCCATCTGGACCTTTACTCAGTGAAAGCCTTATACAACTTACTCCATCTGGAACTATACTCAGTTAAGGCCTTATATAACTTACTCCATCTGGACCTTTACTCAGTGAAAGCCTTATATAACTTACTCCATCTGGAACTATACTCAGTTAAGGCCTTATATAACTTACTCCATCTGGACCTTTACTCAGTGAAAGCCTTATATAACTTACTCCATCTGGAATTTTACTCAGTGAAAGCCTTATATAACTTACTCCATCTGGAACTATACTCAGTTAAGGCCTTATATAACTTACTCCATCTGGACCTTTACTCAGTTAAGGCCTGATATAACTTACTCCATCTGGAACTTTACTCAGTGAAAGCCTTATATAACTTACTCCATCTGGAACTTTACTCAGTGAAAGCCTTATATAACTTACTCCATCTGGAACTATACTCAGTTAAGGCCTTATATAACTTACTCCATCTGGACCTTTACTCAGTTAAGGCCTTATATAACTTACTCCATCTGGAACTTTACTCAGTGAAAGCCTTATACAACTTACTCCATCTGGAACTTTACTCAGTGAAAGCCTTATATAACTTACTCCATCTGGAACTTTACTCAGTGAAAGCCTTATACAACTTACTCCATCTGGAACTATACTCAGTTAAGGCCTTATATAACTTACTCCATCTGGAACTTTACTCAGTGAAAGCCTTATATAACTTACTCCATCTGGAACTTTACTCAGTGAAAGCCTTATACAACTTACTCCATCTGGAACTTTACTCAGTGAAAGCCTTATACAACTTACTCCATCTGGAACTATACTCAGTTAAGGCCTTATATAACTTACTCCATCTGGACCTTTACTCAGTGAAAGCCAAATATAACTTACTCCATCTGGAACTATACTCAGTTAAGGCTTTATATAACTAACTCCATCTGGAACTTTACTCAGTGAAAGCCTTATATAACTTACTCCATCTGGAACTTTACTCAGTTAAGGCCTTATATAACTTACTCCATCTGGAACTTTACTCAGTGAAAGCCTTATATAACTTACTCCATCTGGACCTTTACTCAGTGAAAGCCTTATATAACTTACTCCATCTGGAACTTTACTCAGTTAAAGCCTTATATAACTTACTCCATTTGGAACTTTACTCAGTGAAGGCCTTATATAACTTACTCCATCTGGAACTTTACTCAGTGAAGGCCTTATATAACTTACTCCATCTGGAACTTTACTCAGTGAAAGCCTTATATAACTTACTCCATCTGGAACTATACTCAGTTAAGGCTTTATATAACTTACTCCATCTGGACCTTTACTCAGTGAAAGCCTTATATAACTTACTCCATCTGGAATTTTACTCAGTGAAAGCCTTATATAACTTACTCCATCTGGAACTTTACTCAGTGAAGGCCATATATAACTTACTCAATCTGGAACTTTACTCAATGAAGGCCTTATATAACTTACTCCATCTGGAACTTTACTCAGTGAAGGCCTTATATAACTTACTCTATCTGAATCAGTTCATTCACATTTATTAACTTTCGTCAGGTCAATGTACGAATTCTGCAGAGCGATGGTGCTATTCATATAACAGATTGAATTAATCATTTTCAATCCTCTGATGAATGAGACTGGTGAAGGAGAAATTAAAGCCACTGCTAACGCCTTATATTAATAAAAACACTACTTAATAAAAATAAATGAAAATAAATAAATAAATAATAATAATAATAATAATAATAATAATAATAATAATAATAATAATAATAATAATAATAATAATAATAATAATAATAATTATAATAAAATAATAATAATAATAATAATAATAATAATAATAATAATAATTCAACATATTGATATAAAAATATTGCAGTGTTGAATACAAATTCATATTTTCAATGTTGGCTTCTGAAAAGAAAAATATTCAGTTTTTGCAATAAATTATGAATACTCCAAGCATGTATTCAAGGAATCATAAGAACAAATAGATCTTCACAATACTATACACATGCTATGAACCAAACATGAACTTTTTCATTTTTCTATATATTAAAAAGTATAACCTATTTAAAACAGACGTTAATAATCATTTCAATGCGCTCACCGATACAATGTTTATACAAAAAATCACAGGTACTGTTTCAAATAAATAAAAAAATATGTTTATTAGGTTTTGCAAATTCCAGTGCTTAGTTTAATTCACCAGGAAGACTTTATTTTGAAGGATATTAACGCATGGTCTGTTATTATCCCTATAAATATTACAATGTACACCTTCACAATTGTAATATGAACATAGCTTTTCCAACTTATAATTTACCAGGTATTTATTTCAAACTATGTTATGTTTTGAAGCTTACCTGAGTGCATAGTATTCATCATTTGAAATTATTATACTTCACGTGAGGTGACCCTGTTAAATTCTCACATACTCATCATTGGCAATTTCATACTTCCACACACTGACAGAACGATTTTGATTAGTTGACATTATAGTGTGACCTATGCACCAGTCAATTGTTACCACGGCCCCCAAGGTCCGGGGGTATACCGGGGATAGCCGGGAAAATGGGCCGAGTTTTTACCTTCCTGGTGGCCCCGCAGTGCCGGGTGAATGCGGTGGTTTCGTATTCGCGCCAAATATAGCGGGGAATGTGCCTTACTTAGGGTCCCTGGGGTGCGGGGGCATTTGGCGGGGATTTTACTATCAATTCGTCCCCGGGCTTGGCTGGACCGAAAGTCAAAGTCCCCGCTATTCTCCGGACCTGGAGGGGCCGTGGTTACAATTGACTGGTGCATTAGCACTCGCGTCTAAAAGTATACCTTTTTAGTTTCCAAAGACTGAGGTGGAAAGAGCTTGTTAAAATGTGTTGTAAATCTGTAACTTCCATTTTGCAAGTATGGACATATTTCAAATAGCTTTTATGACTTTGTGAGCGCATTTTAGACAGATGCGAAGATTTTTCATCAATAATACAGTGCAAACAAATGAAGAAAGCTCAGTAGCCAAACATTGTGATTAAGGCACAGAGCCATAACCTTACCACCACTAAACGAGAAACACAAACATACAATATATGTCAAATACAAACATCAAATCAGATCGTAAACATATAACCAAATGTAGGGGTTACCGCCTTGAAACGGTCAGTAAAACAGTTAACTAGGGGGTTACAAAACTTAATGAACATCCACCCTTCAAACCTTTCCATTTTAGTTATCATACGGCTCCTCCTCGCCCATCCTATCGGACCGGAAACGGTTCCCCAAGTTCTTTCGGATAGCGACCCCGGATCAGATGGTGAACGAGGCAAGGATCCAACTGATGCGGGAATTTAATTGGAAGAAGGTCGCCACAATCCATCAAGCGCTTGAGTTCTTCTCCGTGGTATGTACCGTGTCTATAATATATGGCATACATTATCATTTAAACTGACTCCAATATGTATTGTCACTTCCTATCAATCAATGGAAAGACTCGCTGTGGTAATGCGGACATTGTGCTAATTCAAGTTTTATTATATGATTGATCTCTTGTGTAAACATCAAATTAAACATACAAATAAGCAATCACACAAAAGAACAGATGGGATGGAAAACAAGTTATAGCATCATTCGTTTGAGCACTTTCCAGGCATCTTGGAAATGAAGACATTGGATGTAAAAAATAAAATAAAAATAGAAATATAAAAGAAACCTGGTTGTAGTGGCAACGATAGTCAAGATCTGTTTTGGAAAACTGACAACATATCCACATGCCCACAATAACTCATACACAAGATAACGGATATTTTAACCTGATTTGAATGTATTGGTAGTCTCGCGTGACATAATGTCAATCAAACAATCAAGTTACAGCCTTTTTGATAAATCGTGTTACTAACGCTTTCCGAAATCGGGACTTTAGACAATACAAGACAATATTTGAGCATATACCAACATTTTTGAAAGTACCACCCATCACCTACTTATTTTTAACACGCCTAATGAGTTCCAACACTTTATTTCGTAATCATAAAATTAACCGTAAAAAGTACATTTTACAAACTATGAACAAGTCTTTTTAAATGTATACTTTCTAGGAATAATGCTCAACTTCCGTCTAGACTTAAATACAAAAAGGCCGGTTATACTGTCATAAAGCCGATATAAACTGAGTTACATACCACTTATTCGCTATAAAGAGCATAATGATTTGGCAATAACGAGTATCATCGATGTTTCGAAGGCCGTAATAATCATGCAATTAAACCATCTTACTCTCATGCAATCGCAGCTAGAGTCTGATTTAGAAAATTTCAGACAACAACTGCCAGATTGCATTAAGTGTTTTGATAGTTTTAGGATGAAGCGGTTAGAGCATTCACTCTGGCTAGAATTGAGGCCTTTGCTCCAACCATTCACTGTCTTATTTCGAAATAATAGGTATGCTTAGCAAGAAACAACAACAATTATTTCTATGTACTTATGAAACTATCCTTTTGTTAATCCCCCGCCACGGAGTGGGGAGGGGGTTATATGAATGCACTTTGTCCTAACTTACTAATGCATTGATGGTCTACCATATTACTTGGTACAAATGTTGTCCCCATTTAGACGATGTGCAGTGATCTAGACGCGAGTTCAATCCTAGAAGGTCAAGGACGCATGAGACATTTAAAGGTCATAGTACACATGCTCGTGTCCGCGCTATAACTTACTTATGCATTAATGGATTACCATATAACTTGGTACAAATGTCGTCCTTATTGAGACGATGTGCAGTGACCTTGACCCGGGTACCTCAAAGGTCAAGGTCACCCGATAAATTTAAAGGTCAGAGTACACATGCTCGTGTCCGCGCAATAACTTAATTATGAATTGATGGATTACCATATTACTTGGTACAAATGCTGTCCCCATGGGGACGATATGCAGTGACATTTACCCTTGTCCATGCCTCAAAGGTCAAGGTCACACGAGACATTGAAAGGTCAGATTACCCATGCCTATGTCCGCGCTAAAACTTACTTATGCATTGATGGATTACCATATAACTTGGTACAAATGTCGTCCTCATTGAGATAATGTGCAGTGACATGACCGGGTCCATACCTCAAAAGTCAAGGTCACCCGAGACATTTAAAGGTCAGAGTACACATGCTCGTGTCCGCGCTATAAGTTAATTATGCATTGATGGATTACCATATTACTTGGTTCAAATGTTGTTCCCATTGAGACGATGTGCAGTGACCTTGACCCGGGTCCATACCTCAAAGGTCAAGGTCACACGAGACATTTTAAGGTCAGAGTACACATGCCCATGTCCGCGCTAAAACTTATTATGCATTGATTGATTACCATATAACTTGGTACAAATGTTGTCCTCATTGAGACCAAATGCAGTGGCCTTGACCCAGGTCCATACCTCGATGGTCAAGGTCAAAACTGACATTTATAGGTCATAGTACACATGCTCGTGTCCGCGCTATAACTTACTTACGCATTGATGGATAACCATATAACTTGGTACCAATGTTGTCTTCATTGAGTGACCCACTATTTGGAACCTTTTGATGTGAAAAAATAATCAGTCCACTCACGTCCAGGCAGGAATGATCGACCATGTATATACAAACTTCAAGGCAAACTCTGGAGTGATTCCCTTGGCTTATACAGACCACTTTTTGACATGGATTGTGCTACCACAGTGAATTATTGTAATTGGTCAATAATAGTTCCAATATTTGCAATATCACAACATAATTTAGCAGTGTAGACATATCAATTCTTACTGGATTTATTGACTTTATACATTTATGTACTTTTAGCAACAATCACTGAATTTGATCCAAGAACTCGAACCAATTGTAATTTGTGCCAGTAATCCATCATGAAGTTTCGGGTCCATATTATGACAATGCTAAATAGAGGATAAGATATACATGTTAATTGAAAGTGTTAAACAAGTTGCACAGATTGATATTTCATCGATGTTATAAATCAAGGACTCATTTTCCTTGTTTTATTAGCCAAAATAACCTTGACATTGATCTTACCTACACTACACACAATATGAATAACTAACAAATATCCTTTTATAATATGTTCATTCGTATATCCAAGAATATTTAGGTTACCGATCAAACAACTTGTATTTCGTATATTCCCACTCTTGACCAGTGGTTGTGTATGATTTTGATCAGATTCAACGTACCAGTCAGGTTGTGAGAAAAACAACATATACTAAAAAACAACGGCTGGGGAAATAGCCGTCCTTTGGACTGCCTTGTTGAAAATTATGATTATGATTATATATTTTAGGTTCAAGTTCAAAATAAGAAGTTCAATAGTAGACAGTGTTATGAAAAGAAATAACACCTGGTAGATACTTTAATAAAAAGTAACATTTTCTCATGATGAGAACACGAAAGAGTTAATCGTCCGCACTAGACGGTACTTATCTGTACTTCAATGACGGAATGGGTTTGGATGAGTGCCCCTGTGTTTTGAAAATGATGCGCGAAAATGCTTCACAACCAAAAAAAAACTAGGAACAACTGTGCGTTAATATTGCCTGGTGGAAAAAGGATGCATTTACTGCATACTCCTTAAAAGGATCTCGTCTACCAACTTTAACGGTCTTTTTTTCCTTTGACCTAGGTCACGGACGACTTCTTTCATAGAGCTTCGGACCTGAATGCCACCATAATTACCCAGGAGATTTTTGTGCACGATCCCAAGTCTAGGGTCGAGAACCTGAAGGTCAGTAATAATGAGTAGTCATTCGTCTTTCTCGATTGCATTTAACAGGTCTGGAGTAAAGAAGATCAGTAACAAATAGTTACCATTGTACATTTTTGGCAACGCTAAACAGTTCTAGGGAAGATAACCTTAGGTCAGTTATAATTGTATTTTCTAGTAAAAACTAGATATTACTGATTGTAGTGTTTAAGTTTCTTATATCTTTCACAAATTAATCATTGTTCAATAACTTTAATTAAGTCAAGAAACGCAGTCGAAAATCAAGTGGACACCGGATGGAACAAATAGGTATCAATACAAAAACTTCTATAATGACGCTTTTCACAAATTTTGAAGCAGGTTTGGTTTGGCAGGTAATCGTGTCAAAGAAAGAATAAACACTATTACACATGGATATAAATTTTTAGCAGAAGTACTCTTATCCTGGTTTAAAAAGCAAATACAGTGTAACGAAAATAGGTCAGGTAAATCAAATATATGGATAACACCGACATGAAAGTAAATGTACGAACATTGCATGATAAAAATCGTTAGAAAGTAAGGACGATTGCCGAACAACAGCTAATCAAAACCTATTATTTTTAACAAACGAATATGAAACTGTACGCTTTCTATTATGTACTGCTGTTTGGAATACAAACATATAATGTAGCATTGTACATTATATAGATATCCTCTTTATATTGACAGAAACGTGATGCCAGGATTATCATGACAGCGATGTATGAGGACAGAGCGAGAGCAGTGCTGTGTGCCGTAAGAATATTATACAATTATGTCGTAAATAGCAGTTCCTGAAAAAGGTCTTACCATTTCTACATAAAAAATGTTTAGTTACAACAGTCGAACTACAGAATACAGATTTAAAAATATTACATTTTCAAGGTTGCATCACTGCGTTATCAAGGTTGCATCATTGTATCATTAAGGATTCATCATTGCATCATCAAGATTTCATCATTGCATCATCAAGGTGGCACCACTGCATCATCAATATGGCATCATTGCATCACCAAGATTTCATCATTGCATCACCAAGATTTCATCATTGCATTACCAAGTTTGCACCACTGCATCATCAAGGTGGCATCACTGCATCATCAAGATTTCATCATTGCATCACCAAGTTTGCACCACTGCATCATAAAGGTGGCATCACTGCATCATCAAGGTGGCATCACTACATCATCACGATGGCATCATTGCATCACCAAGGTGGCATCACTGCATCACCAAGGTGGCATCATTGCATCACCAAGGTGGCATCACTGCATCATCAAGGTGGCATCACTGCATCATCAAGATGGCATCATTGCATCACAAAGTTTGCACCACTGCATCACCAAGGTGGCATCACTGCATCATCAAGGTGACATCATTGCATCACAAAGGTGGCATCATTGCATCATCAAGATGGCATCATTGCATCACCAAGGTGGCATCACTGCATCATCAAGGTGGCACCATTGCATCACCAAGGTGGCATCACTGCATCATCAAGATGGCATCATTGCATCACCAAGTTTGCACCACTGCATCATCAAGGTTGCATCATTGGGCAATTACCATACTGTCTAATAAAAAGTTGGAGGCTTTTGAAATAAACGGTGTCAATACCTTCAAGGGTGATTGGCGTGTCTGAAATCAAGTTGTAAAATTGATATTCGTAAAAAAGAAATTTCTGAGAAAATAAAAGTAATTGCATTTTACTGTCATAAACCGACACCCACACTGGCTGCATTCTCTTCTTACAGGTTATGTATTTCGTTTCGTGATGGTTTATCTAGAATAACATGAACTGTTTTTCATAATTGTGTATTTGCACCGTTTTACAAGATTTCTTTCTAGAACTATGCGTTGATTTATTAATTTTTCGTAACTTTACCAAAGAGGATGTGATTTTAAGTACAATGCATTTAAAATGTTTAGAAAATTCTTATGTTTGTATTCTTCAGTATGTGAATTGCCCGCAGTCACGGGACGCAAGTCTGTCAAATTCAACATTTTCTTCCAATATGAAAAAAAAACACCATCAATATCTCAACATTTCAGTAATACGTACAATATTTCGCATAACAATCGATGAATCACACTGTATGTATTTATTAAATCGAGGTGAAGTACAGCCAATTACCGTGAAAAGGATTTTTGTTGTAGATAGAGAGATATATATTTATTATGATATATGGTCTCCGGCCCAATCATTTCTACAAGAAATACATATATCATTCCAACAGGTATAACTGGTCATTCAAATTCAAACTTAAGCATAACAATATTAGACAAACATACACATATCTAGCAGAACAATGTTGTAATAAATATAGGTATTAGCTATAGTTAACTTAATAATTATATAGATAGTGTACGAATATTATCAGGTGCTTATACCATTATCTGTAAAATATTCATTTCGCAAATTAAAAGCATGGTGTACAATTAAGCTGTATTGTTTATAATCAATTCATTCTCACATGACAACAGATTGTAGAATGTTTGTAAGGTTGGATAGTCGTAATACAAACTTGGCATGTACTTCACGCGTGTACGTGAATACAATGGACAAACAAGTAGGAAATGAAATTAGTCTTCTACAATACATTCATAATATAGACAATAGCGATATTCCTTATCGATTCCATAATGCCTTCCTTTTTCTATCATGAGATTATGACATGAACTCCTAAATCTTGCAAAACAGCTTCTATTTTTTTTAATATCTATAACATAGACATATTTTTCTACTTCATAGTTATTTTTAAAGTTAGCATAATGAAACAATTTTCTATTTGAGAAAACTTTTTCCCTCCAATTTTGTACATACTGATCCTTAAGCCTTTGAACATATTTATACAAAAAAGTTTTTTATTACCCACACTCTGTCGCTCCCACACATATCCAAAACCATTTACATACAAATTATTCTTTACATTCGACACCCAAGAGTCAAAGCCTTAAAAGCATATCATAACATTTCTTAACATACTTATCATTCTTCAAACTCAAAATTCTTATCCAATATTTCATACAGCGCCTTGCATACATTATATACATAGGAAATCTTCCTAGATCAGCTAATACTGCATCGTTACAAGCATTCGGTGACACATTTAGAAATCTCTTACACGCATTAACATGAACAGTTCCAATACATTGTATATTCTTGAGTCCCCATAACTCAGACCCATATAAAAGAATAGGACTTATTCTTGCATCAAATACTTTATAATACATTGAATAAGGTACATAGCACTAGTGTTGAAAAGAAATAGCAACTTGATTCAAAACACGTTTCGCCTTGAAAAACAGACTCTGCCATCTTATACAAAGACAGTCTATTCGTAAAATATACACCGACATATGAAAAACCGTTTAGAACTTCGAAACAATTGTTACCATAAAACCATTTGTAAGAATTGTCCGTTCTGGCCATTTCTTTTTCACAGCAAAATATAGCTACTAAAATATTGTATTATTAAATATTTTCTTCCATGCATGATTTTACAAGTTCAATGAATGTATGTAAAATTATCAGTTTTTACAGTAAATAATCCGTTCTATATTTAGTTTATAATTCTGAGAGTAATACGCAGTCGGAAAAAGTAATTAAGTTACTTAACTGCTATAATTCCTCAAATATCTTAATATTTCATTCCGCATTAAAATTTCATCTTGTTTTTGACTAGCTCATTCACCGAAATTGTTAACCTTCGATTAAACTAATTTAATTATTTGCCCATTAAAGGCATACAAGGTAGGTTTGTACGGCGCCAAGATCGTGTGGGTGTTTGCGGGCTGGTTCTCCAGTAGTTTCTGGCTGGTGAAACAGAATGACATTGACTGTACTCCGGAGCAAATGGCCTTAGTTGCAGACGGTGCCTTCTTAACTTCAGCCGTTAATTATAACCCCAGAGAAGAGAGGGGTATTCACGAAATGACCGGTAAATTTATGTTGTTTCTTTATGCATACTATATGTAAATTATGCGTTCATGTTTGTGTTTGTAAATAAGACTGATGTCAGTATGTAATAAGTCAACAATGTGTATTTTACCACATTGTCGTTTTCGACAACCTCAATACTAATAAAATATAGTGTGTGTATACCACGTGGTAAATAACGTCATAAATGCTTCGTCTAAAGGCAATATTTTGCTTCAAATGAAGACTTTAAACAAAGATAACTTTACTATTTGTTCACCATTTTAAATCAAACCTAGCGCATTCTACGCCACTTACAGAGCCCTGCCTTCGGTATTTTACCAAATTTTGATTTAGTTTCATAAAACACTTCGACAAACCTTTTCAAAAAAAAACGCCGCCTGATTGAGCACTGTCAAAACATTATTTTGAAAACTGGTTGGTCTAAGTATTTGAGGAAACTTATCACCTAATCAAGCATTGGTAATAAAACGTGGGGTTCTTTAAGCGGCATAGACTGCACTTGTTTCATTTAAAATGGTGAAGAAAATGTTATCATTGTTTAAGTCTTCATGCGAAGCACATATTGCCTTCCGATGTAGCATTTATGACGTATTTATCACGTGGTATACACACACTGAAAAAGAGGATAAACTCATACATGTTCAACCATATGAGATTCAAAACTAATTCTAATTCTGATTGATTCATTAAATTTCTTATGACACTTGTTTTCTTATTGGTTCAGTCATTTCTGATAAAACATGATTTCTAATTAGTTCAGTTATTTCTTATGGCACTTGATTTTTTTGTAGTTCAGTAACTTTGCATGACACCGTGTTGTTAAGCAATAAATGTCCGCTTGCTCCGGCTTTTGATATTCTATAAGAGGTATACCACTTATTTTACAATTATGTGTACTGGTTTGGAAAAGTGCGAGGTGGCCTTGGCAGGAAACGGCGCCTTCTTAAATTCAGCCGTAAATTATAACCAACTAGTCTGGCTCAAATCAGGCTTATATTTTTAATATTTTAATATTGTGCAATGGTTCGGAAAATACAACGTTGTGAGCTCTTAGTATAGTTAAGAGTTTATTAAGTAATTTCTTCGTGAATAAAAAACCTAAGGTAGCGGACGCAGCGAGGCGACCGTGGTTTCCGATCCACGAAGAAATTACCTAATAAACTCTAACCGACTTAGTGTTAAAAAAATCAAAAATTAAACGAGCAGTTTTTTCAAGAATTAAAGAAAAGCGCACTTTTTTCAGCGAAACACGACGCCGTTTTTCCCGCAAAAAATGACGTTAAAGACGAATTTTAAATAAATAACTTAAAACATGATAACGAAAAATATATGTGCGTGAACGTTTTCACAAGACGCACTTGAGGTTTAAATTTCTTAGCGGTAAACGAAGAATTGGTGAAACTATCGGTTATTGTAGCTGGAACGCAAAAATATGAGAGACGTCTCGAAATTGACGTCAGTGGTATATTTTGAGGAGTCATAGTTTCAAAACTGTTCCGAATATTGAAAATGTAAAAACAGTTCCTAATTTGGCATATGCTCTTCTATTTGTATACCAATTTTCAGACAGTAACTCGAAAAAAAATTCATAGTCGAGATCCACCTTAAGTAACGATTCTTCACAAATAAGAAACTGAACATTTTAAAAATCTAGCGTTACTCATTCATTGTACGAAAAAATGTCTTAACACTAAATCGTTAAATCGTGAAATTGTGAGGTGCAATTAATGAGATCAGTAATAATGACACACCAGGCTATTTTTTTCTGCTTGCCAAGATCATTTAACAATATAGAAAATGGCTGCCTCAGAGAGAAATCAGTTGTCATTCATCAAGTGAGCACTGAAAATGAAATATCAACAGTGGTGCAAATGTTTACTTTCGGCATTCACAAGAAAATTTCTTTTTTTAGGTTTTGCTTCGAACGTAAAACAGTTTGTATTAAATTGGAAACGCATGCTTAATTTTCGATGATGTCAAGCCATTCCAGAAATAATGTTATGAGAGTTTGGCCAAGCTTTGTGCGCGCATACGTTTGATTTAGTCAAAAAGGCTAAAGTTTTAAAGTAATGATAATCAATTATGTCTCAAAGACCATCTGAAGGCATGTAATATATATAAAAAATATTTTGTTCTTACACCAATATTTGAGCATTGAGTTTCCAAGAAACACTTCAAAAATAGGATCACAATTTCCTTAATGATTCTAAATTTATGCTTATATCTTAAACAATTATCACTATTTAAACATATGCAGTTTTTTCTTTAATTACAACTGTATATGTTTTACTGTTAATATCGCTATGATATTCGTTGTTACAACACCATAACGATGGAAAATGTACAAAATAATATATGACAGTTATTGAACATTGTCGCCTAGTTTGTTTTCTATGTTTTCAAACGATCCATCTCAATATATGCAATTCCGTTCCGTTAGCTACATTTGATTGTTTAATGATGATGATGATGATGATGATGATGATGATAATGATGATGATGATGATGATGATGATGATGATGATGATGATGATTTCCAAGTTGCCTTTATAAAATTTAAAAAGTTGAACACAGTCAAATTATCAAACTAGCAACTTGAATGTGGTGAATTTGTAGCTTCCATACTATAAATTCCTTTTTATTTTACTTATGCACATGTTATGTTTAGCGTGTAGTCTGCTTTTAAAATATGTAAAGTGAATTTTTAGAAATGAATACACCATTTAAAAAAAAATTACACTTTACTTTTGTTTTTATTTTCTTAAGATACCTATGTAATACAGACCCTGGACATATTCACATAAAAATACATGTTACCAAATTGCATTTCATATAATACACAAAATGACCTTTTCCAGAAGGTTTGACTTTTAATAATAGAAATAATAATATCATTTAACTAATTTTGAGAAAATTTAATAATTATCAAGGGAGGGGACTCTTTCTCAGCGCCGCATGTTTAATTGTCCGCCCTTCTTTATTTTGGCGCCTTTCTCACTTGTTCTCTAGTTTTAATCCGGTTCGGACGTGTGTTTTCTCCCTCCCTCCCGCCCGATTCTTTTATTTCTTTTTGTCGGACAAGTTCTCAATTTTATCTTTGTTTACATAGTTACCCCTTTTCTTCCCTCTTTTATTTAAGGATATTGAATATTATATTATGTTTTTCACTTTATTATGCTTTCTGATGTAGTGTATCCTTTCATGGAGGATTTTTGGCTGCTTTGACAAAACTTTATATCTATTTTAATTTCATTTCCAATCTAGCAGCCCATTATTTCGGCCAAATTAAATTTATATTTTACATTTGTCTTTGTTTTTCCTGAGCGCAATAATTGAAATACCGTATTTATAATATCTGTCATG
Organism: Mya arenaria; assembly: GCF_026914265.1. Classification (NCBI taxonomy): domain Eukaryota; kingdom Metazoa; phylum Mollusca; class Bivalvia; order Myida; family Myidae; genus Mya; species Mya arenaria. Next base: position 42,151,605 of record NC_069122.1, on the reverse strand, counting down.
TGTTTTTGTTCCGGATCGAAAAATCCGACCCGAGGGCACCTGCGTTGCCAGGTAACGAGGCTTGCCGAGTTACCGGCTACGCAGCGTGCCCGAGGGTCGGATTTTTCGATCCGGAATGGACACACATGATAGATTTTTTTTAGCATACCTTAAATTACACTTTTTTGTGAAAAATGCATAGAAAAGCGCAGTTTTGTAAATTTCACCAAAAAGCACGTGCGATGATGTTAGCTGACGTCATGACGCGCATTAATATTTATTCACTGCATACGTCAAGAAGTTCCTTTAGTATCACGTCTTTTAAGGGTTATTTTGTTTTGTTTTGAAGGTGTGTTTTTGTAAAGTTAATAGTTATGGAACTCAACTATTGATATCTCATAATCATGGTTACATTAAATGTAAAATAAAAGAAATGAAAAGTATTACGTCACAGCGCGTGACTCATCTGGCATGGGGGGGATGCCAGATGGGATTTTCCAGCACGGCTGACGTCACCGGAAATGCCTATCCGGTGTGTTAGAATACTGCTGATTACCCATATGTCATTTTAAAATTCTTTATATTGTTGCCAAAACAAGGGAAGCGATGCACGACGGTAGTAACAAACAACTAGTAATTGCGTCAAAAATATACATAGAGCTTAAAACGCAATTGTCTCCAAAGATATTGAAAGACGTCGCTTTTATAATGTTCGTAATACTTATTCAATTGGTGATGAATTTCACTAAATGCTTGGAAGCCTCTTTTTCATGAGATATTATCGCATTTCTTTGTAAATCACCCAAGCTCTTACAAATTAAAAAAGAACGTCATAAACTATTATAATGAAGCAAAACTGTTAAAACTCTGTCCCTCTCTCTACTTCAATTTTAGGTCACACATTATCCATGTACCTTCAAGAAATGAGTACGCAAGTATGTATATACGCACATCGCGTGATAACGTTCCTTTATGTGTACACACTATCCTGTTTTGTTTATTTATGTCACATGGTTGAATAGATATTAATATAAAACTTGAGTAATTTATTTATGAAAGAAATAAAATATAAATGATAAGCATAATTTGGTGAATGTACTTATATAGTATTGGGTATATTGTAAATAATAACTATGTGTCAATTTTTTTAAACTAGGTGTGGCTAAATTAGTTTTTGGTTCTTGATATTTTATGGACAATCTACAATTTCCATCATGTTAAAACAATCTTTAAACCACATGAGCATGTAAACAATATGACTTTGTTGTCACATGATGTAAAACAGGAATATTTAGGAAAAATTGTGTCATTCACCTTCAAAAAACAAATATTTACAGTTTCAGAATTCTTGGATCGCTACTACAACGACACAGGCTATAATACAGACCTTGATATGTACAAAAGTGTCGTCGGCCAGTCGTACGACCACATCTGGATTGCCGCCTTAGCACTCAACTGCACCGAGACTGAATTAACGCGTAGAGGTAATAGAGCAATGTTGAGCAGGACAAGAAGGACACGACATAATTAGTGAACCAATGTTTATACTTATATTCAGATTTTTTTAAGTTATGCTTAGCGTTTCTTTGGTATGAACTCAAGGCTGATACGGTTTAGAATATAACCTACATTTTCAGCAAATAAAATTGCAGATGGTACTATGCTTAATCGTTAAGATTTTCAACTTTCGCGGATCCGTCTTCTGCCTCTCATCCAATACACACTCCTTGAGTCAGATGATGCATGGACAATGTGTCAGTCAATGAGGTTGTATTCTTAGTGAACCAATGTTTATACTTATATTCAGATTTTTTTAAGTTATGCTTAGCGTTTCTTTGGTGTGAACTCAAGGCTGATACGGTTTAGAATATAACCTACATTTTCAGCCAATAAAATTGCAGATGGTACTAAGCTTAATCGTTAAGATTTTCAACTTTCGCGGATCCGTCTTCTGCCTCTCATCCAATACACACTCCTTGAGTCAGATGATGCATGGACAATGTGTCAGTCAATGAGGTTGTATTCTTAGTCAGTTAGATTATCTGAAATAAAATACGGTCACTATGCCCATTTTTAAGTTCTTACTTCAGGTCATCTAACTAATACGACAGAAGACAAAATAAGACTATAAGTATCTTCCATGGCCGAGAGTGTAAGATAAGTTCATCCCGACCCGAGCGTAGGGTACTTTGCGGAAACGAGGTATAACGAGTTTCCGCTAAACACCCTGCGCGAGGGTTGGGGTGAACCTTTCTTACACGTGCGGCTATGGTAGATGCTTTTTCTCCCACCTCAGTTAAACAAAATTAAGAAAAAATATATGTTTTGCTAGAATTAATTTGTGCGTAGTGGAAATAAATGCGTATGGATATGTGATAATTCGTGGTTGTCATGGATATGCGCGCATGGAATTCAGATTATGTTAATAGTCAGATCGGTCTTTAAATAGTTCTGAGGAGAGTGAAGCATTATTTATTGAAAGGTGCGTAAAAACTTTTTTATGGTGACAACTGAGGCGAGAAATAATTAATATGCATTCTAAATATTGCCACAAGACAAGGTTTCTATGATGCTACAGACGGCAGTCTTCAATAAAGAAGGTAATTACAATGTGATGACCATTAAAAAGGAGTTCCATACGGGTACTTCTTTTATTATTGCCCGAGGGCAAGATAGGAATTACTAGCAAGGTTAAATGTTTGGATCTACTAATCTGAGGTGGGAGAAAAACTAATCAATATATAGATTTTCTGTATAGCTAAATTATTAGTTTAAGGTTTCTTGTTGCAAAAACACCGCATTATGAGTTTGTATTTTTCTAATCCCTGCATTTTCCTTAAATAACGTAACACATTTGATACAAAATATTTAAGAAAGAGCTCAAATTAACCTCAAGGAATTTAAAATGCCACGTTGTATTATGATTTTCCAACAGGTTATGACAAAACGCTCGCCGAGTTTACATACGCCGACGGCGACATTAACGAAATCATATTTAACTGTATGGCGGACTCGTCATTCGTCGGAATATCCGGCCGCCTCTCATTTAAAGATGGAGGCGCTGATCCTGACAAGAGCATGGTGTTACAACGCATTCAAGGTACTTTTGTAATTGTCAAGGTTCGCTTTTGCTTGTACAGGTCCGGAATTCAAAACAGTCAGTATCCTTATCGTTGGCAATACTATATATAACTAACATATTATTATCTCGTCTGCTATTTCGAAAACCAATGGTGTTTTATGATACCCGTAAAGTCATTTTCATCATTGTTTGCGTTGTGCAATTGTTTTTGCAGTTGCCATAACTGACAAATCGGTGGAGCTATAATAATGTAACTTGGAACACTTGTTAAAGGAGACAATTTGCATGTGTTTTGCATGTCAATGAACGAGACGCTGTATAATTGCTGTTTTAAGGATATTATTAATTTGTGTAATTGAATCATCTTTATTAAGTCATCTCGAAATCTGTGTATGTGTCTTAATGCGTCTGCGTTGCCAAAACAAAGAAAAGAAACGAACGACTGAGGTTACACACAACTAATCATTTCGTCATACAGGTTTATCCACTAAACCGTTGCTTTTCTAGTTACCTTATCCTCGCTATTAGATATATCATTATGTGTCATAACATACTTTAAGCAAACACTTATTATAGTACAACTACTAGTGATGTACGAAAGTATGTATTTAATTTCCAAATATATTTGTTGTGGTTTTGTGTTCTTAAAATACTGACAATTATATGGATAGCGATATTAAGAGTACATATTTTAAATATTATGTCTGTATTTATACGGTAATTTATAAAGGTTGCAATGTAGGGTTATGATTCAAGTCTTAGAATACAGATTCATTTTAGAGTTCATTATACAAGGAAGAAGGAGACAATACATGTAAAGATATTGAATTGATTTGGGCATAACTCTTGCCCTAGAACTTAATAAATACCCACTTGTAAAACATTTCTGCATTTAGTTTGGTATAAACGTTAACAGTCTAGGCAGAAGGTCTTTAATGTTTTAGAACAAGCCTTAATTTTGATTATATTATGTTTGAAACGTTCGTTTATATCCTGCCATTAAACAAACTGACTACCGAATTCAAATGAAACTGTTAACAGTATGCCTATTTTACGAATTTTAAACATTTTGAACAGTCACTGCAAAAACTTTATGTTTACAATTCTACTCGTATAACCGTTTATCGTCGTTTGATCAATTACTGTTTCCTAATGAAAAGAAAATTTATTCCTTGAATTTCTATTTATTTCAGGAGGAAAAAGGGTGAATGTCGGTTATGTTACACAGGCGACTAATACCAAGCAAATAATTTGGCTGAAAGGAGTATTGAAATGGAAAGGTATGACACCTTTCAACCTATCAACCATATTATAACAAGTTAAATTTGTTTAAACCATAGCGTCTTTTTCACCAGCACAAGCAAATTGAATTACTGACATAACAGATCATTAGCTTTAAAGCTTCCTTTTCGATCCCGTCCTGAGTACTCTGTTTTGTACATATATCAATTGACTGTCTACATTCCGAGTATTATTGCCACAAAAATCCTTATACCATGCTCAAACTTGGCATATTATCTGGAAAGTGAAAATGTTGTTGTAAAACATATACTATGACAGATAGGACTGTAAACTAAAAGAAGAGTGAAATAAACAAATATGTTGAAATCGTGCACGTCCTACTATCATTATTGAAAATTAGTTATAGCATTTCTACTCACCGTATAACATTTTTGTCTAAAAAAAATTGAGCATGAAAAGGGTCTAGTTCATATATTACAAAGTATACGAATTAATTCAAAGTGAGCCAGAGCGACCGTGATAATTAGAGAAAACCATATTTATTTTGAGTCATTTGAAATTGTTTTATAAATGCTTTGAAAAGGTTTTTGAAAATATCACTCAAAATTATTAACCGATGCCCTATATAAATGTAATTCACTATTTCGACTGTTTTACAAATAGTAATCAACATTACAATGTTTTGAACTATTGACAGTTTGAACTGTTACACGCGCGTGAGGCACCATCATAGGTAAAAATAAACTGCATATCGTTTAAACTCATGAATTTCCGGTATTGGTTTTGTAATTAAAATCAATATGTGAAACTTCAATATATTCGCTTTACAAAGGTATTTGTCTCTTTCGTGTTTAAACAAAATATATAATCAGGTAATAAAACAATTGTTGCATTGGCATTTGTGTAACAGTCAAAACTTTTGCCCCTCGGTGTCGGGGATGACATTCTGAACTGTTGCCTTCGGCCTATCGGCCTCGGTACTTCAGTTCAAAAAATATCTTAAGGGGATCATTAGGTTTGACGTCACTACCAAATAAATTAATTGACTTGTGTACACAGGCCAAAATCGCTACGCTTTGATTGGCTAGTTTGATGCCATTTACATCAAGTTGCTTGAAAAATTATATCGCCCACATGTGGATGTATATAACTTTGTCAGATTAAGATGGTTATAGCAGACAAAATGTCACTCCTCGAAGAAAATCTTTAACTCCATTATATTTCTTTTTCATCCATATCATTTAGGCGTTACCAGTAATTGTCACATGACTATGAATTTGAAATCAATGAAAAATACTAGTTTAATTAAAAATAACTTAATTTTATTTGCATTGTAAATGAATGAATTATAAGCATTTATATTCACCTTATATAATAATACTTAAAGTACTTAGTTATAAATAGCAAGTATTGTCGTTGGGTCTGTTCGTACATACTAGTCCCGAAACTTACCGAATACCCCTCTTATGTGTCTTTGCTCAGTAATTGTGAGTGTTGATGAATGTGATATATCTGTCTATGCATGTTTGTAGGCCCCTTGCCTGTTGGTTTATATTAAGAGTATATCAAGATAACATTTTTCACACGTTTTGGATTTAGTCTTTGATTATGGTGGGATTTCTTAGAGTTTGTTTTTAAAGATAACACTATAAACGAAGTACAAGGCGACGTTTTATAGACGCTAAAATAATCCGTAAAATTACTAGACAACACTTCAGACTTGCTTGGCATACAAAAAGAAAATGCTCCTATCCAACATGGCTTAAGATTAATGTCTTTGTTCTTACTTACTTGTATAAACACGACGGCCATTACAAATTGAGACTACACATATTTCTTCCAGACAACAAAACACCACGTGACTCGACATACGTGACCTACCGAGAGATCACCATCCCTCCAGTAATGTACATAACCTTGTGTACCCTTGCAGCCTGTGGAATCATCCTGGCTCTCTCCTTGTTTGGGTTCAACATTGTGTTCAGGAGCAACAGGTACGTTAAAACAATACAAACTTTCTTGAAAAGGGGTAGGCACAATAGTCCAGATTTAAGCAGAAGTCCTGTTTAAACTTACAGCCATTAAGACTATACTAATATTACACGAGAGACCCCCAATGTAAAAGTCGTGTTAATGGGCAATATGTCTAACACAAGACAAAAGCTGGCCACGTGACATAACGATTCGAACGAGTCAACATCATGTTTGGTAAAAAGAAACACGTGTATACACAACAATTGTTCTTTCAGGGTTTAAATTGGTACACAACTAATGTGAACTATTTCGCATTTCAAAGCAACCGACGACGCAATACCTCAACTTTTTTGTCAAAAACCGACGACGTGCAACGTGTTGATGGGATGAGTTTCCTGATAAATAAATTGTGTGACTTACTATGCATTATGATCGTGGTATTTATTAGTCATATATAAACATGTATATGTTTTTCTAATGCTGTAAGACAACATTTATCGGAAAACATGTTTCAATTGTGCTTGCGGAAAAAATGAGAGAGGTTGGCCATTGTAACTTTCTAAACCTCGTTTTCCTATAACCAAATTATTTTTGCTTTTCGTAATAACAGAATTCAATAATTTCATATTTCTATAGAATTTTGGCCTCATGTGTAGGATTATATATACCCTGTGGATAGAATTTACATTATGGAACTTCCGTTTGATAGGCGAACGTGGTAACTATACATATTAGCATATTTTTGGACCAGAAAGGTTATTTATTTTTTTCAATAACAAGAATTTTTGTATTCTATTATTACGAAAAGCAAAAATATTTTTTTTATCATTTGGTTAAAAATATAAATTGCTCAACATATCGCTCAGTAACAAGGTATAGTGTTCAATTTTACTCAAAGTCTGCCCTATGTATTGTAAAAATGATATGGAAATATCAAACTTACAGCGATTTTCCCAAAAAAAATTCTAAAAGCGAAATATATTTGCTTCTTGCAATAACCAAATGTGACGTGACAAACCACGTGGTATGTCTACACTGTAATGTGCGGTCATTTCATATTCATATTTCGAGTCTTGCCTTTTAAGTATCTATTGAAGAGAATGCCAACACGAAACATGTATGAACGTTTTATTCATAATTGTTTTATGAATCATACCAATGTTGAAGAGCATGTCATGCTTTGTGTTACCTCACACACTTTTACAAGACACAGTAGGGCGTCAATATGAAACGGTTTTTAAATATGTATATGATTAATTTAATTTAATCCTATGTGTCAACCAGTAGTCGACATATCGTTTACTATTTATTTCTAGATCAGTGAAGATGTCCTCTCCGAACATTAACAACGTGTTACTGTTTGGATGTATGATGTGCTACTCAACTGTGTTTCTCAAACCGACAGAGACGACGCATGGAGCTGTTTGCAAGGTGATGTCGTGGTCCTTTTAAGCTTGCCTGTGTGTCGAAGAAAAAATGCAACACATCATCCTTGCACAATACAAAACCAATTCAAGATTTTCATTCTAATCTTGGAAAATGCTTTGCATGTGACAATTTTTGCATTTATAGGAAGAACCATCATAGTTATCAGGAAGAAACCATTAGGAACAACATACACGTATTTGCGATCACTACGGGACGCTCTTGTTTGTTACTTAAGTATATTTCTACTGATGATTATGGAAAATGTAAACTATGGAATAGTTTGTTTACAACGTTACATATATCATTTTATAATAAACAGTTTCAATTAAACCGATACGTTTACATCAAATATTCAGAAAATACGGCTGTGATATGTGAAGGCAATGTGGTTTCATGCAAAGTTACGGTCCTTTAATGTTAAATTTTTAATGTACTTATTGTCCAGAATACCACGTAGGCTTGTGCGAGGTATGCTGGTACTGTTTTAAGCATTGTCAATGAATTGTGAAATATCGACACTGTCAATGTCCTGAAAAAATATGTTCCCCAAAACTCACTTGTATATAATAAATGCGTATTCCATTTTTGTTGTGTTTGCCATTTTGTTTATAAACTTGCACTGTTACATGGGTATTCAATTTTTGTTTTAAACAGCAATGTTTCTTTTCATAATTAGCATACATGTATATGGGGTTTTCATGCTTTTCAAATACAAATTTAATTAGACCGACATGGAAAAGATAATATTAATATATTATCTTTGAAATATGCATTTTTCACATACATATAAGCAACAAGGCTACAATAAAACACTATTAACTTCAGGGACAAACCCAGTTGTATTTTTTATAAATCCTTAGAGACACAAGGTAAGGGCCAAAATATAACAAGAGATACAAACGTACGAACACCTCAAATCCACGTAAAATTTGATGTTGGAATGGACAAACTGTATTCGATAGTGTTTTACATCTTTCCTTTTGTAAATGTTTGGTTCTGTTAGTTTATCCTTTTCTACTTGTATAGGCTCGCGTCTGCCTCTTCTGTATCGGATTTACAGTGACATTTGGTGCGCTATTCACTAAAACATGGCGAGTTCACAGAATTTTCACCAACAAAAAACTTCTTAGAATGGTAAGAGTTTTAATCAACATCGTTATGGTATCGTGTTGCAACAAATCAAAACGCACGAACAGTCTCTAAATTTTTGTATTAAGGTACGTAATATCTGGTTTCAAATTTTAATGATTTATAAAATCTACTTTTTACGAGAAACACAACGGCAAAGGCCCTTTTGGCTTTCATCTGAATCATGTGTCGACATTACTATCGACAAGCATTTTTATTTGCATCTTTTGTTTAATTTCGACTAAGCTGTAAATTGCCCCTAAACCGAGTTTATAAAAACAAATTTACTTAACAATTGTTTTAAACATTTCTAGGCAATTAAAGACTACCAACTTCTTGCAATAATCGGTATCCTAGTTGCTGTGATTACCGGCGTCCTTATTGCATGGGAGACAGTTGGACCGCATTCGGTAGTAGTGCAGTACCTAGAAAAAGAGGTGACCTTCGTGTTATACTGTTTGTATAGATGTGTTCTTAGAGAAGTCAAACTCTAACATTGTAATCATAATGATATAAAGACATTAAAACGACAGGGACAATATCAATATAGTATTTAGTATGTTTAGAAGTCGATATGCAGATATTAACTATTATTTGATTTTTGTTTTAAGGTACATATGGATGAAAACGACTCCGAAATTCGACCGTTTGTGCGCATGTGCAGGTCTGATAATTCGGTGTACTTCGGCTGGGCAATCTACATTATAGAGGGCGCCCTTCTGTCGTTTGGAGCATTCCTTGCCTGGGAAACACGACACGTAAGGCCATTCTTTACAATGCCTTATCATATTTAAAACATGATCCGAACACCATCTGTGAGTCGGTACGTAGGGGTATTTGATAACAATGATATGCTCCAACATGTATTGCTTCGCTTTCGAACATTGGTCGGAAAACCACACTTAAAATCATTCAACGTATTCATTACGACAGAGAAAAAAGGCACGAAATGGAAATCGTCTGTGAAGGACCTAATTAGTCAGGTAATATGTCATCGAATTCGCCCAACTGTAATGTTTGTTTAGCAGTAACTCCTGAAAAGCTTATTAAGAAGACGTTATCTTAGACCGTTAACATGCGTCTGGAATCAAGGCCGTACATTTCTTTTACCATGAATATGAGTCTGGTAAATGGATTGCGAAATTTGAGACCATAATTACAGCCGGCAATTAGGGAGGCGCTATTTTAAACCATTCATATGCGTACTGTATCACAGAGGCGCTAATTTAGACCATAAATACAACTCGAGTATCAAGGAGGCGCTATCGAATACAAAACACATGTGTCGGTCATGACAAGGAGGCTAATTAAGACCCTATATGTGTGTGGGTACCACGGGGGCCCTATTTTGGACGATAATTACGGTTCCAGTGGCAAGGAGGCACTATTTAGACCATAGGTATCACGGACGCGCTAAATTACGAGTCGAGTAACAAAGTGCTATGTAATACCACTAACATGAGTTTGTTATAAAAGATGCGCTAATTTAGAGCATACATGTGGAGGTATGATGGAGGTGCTATTTTAGAACATAATTACGAGTCTGGTATGTAAGGAGTTTGGTATCAAGGAGGCGCCAATTCACACCATAAACATCCGTCCGATGTTCAGGTGTTGCTAATCAAAACCATATGCATGATTCCATTATTAATATGATCTTATTTCAGATATATTTCTAGATAAAGCGTTACAATAAAGCTTCTGTTATTATCGGATCAATATTGTCGTTTGTAAACACGGAATATTTCAAATGACCTTTTTATTATATATCTATAAATATAATCCCAAATATATTCTGTATTGTACAGAAAATGTTAAATATTAATAATAATAATAATAATAATAATAATAATAATAATAATAACGCATCAAAATATCCTTTCCCGATAAATGATGAGTATTTTTAAAAATTATGTACGTTCCGAACCGCTGTTTTCAAATTTAAGTCCAATCAGTTTATATTATGTGAGGACGCTGTTCCACAATGACGCTCTTATCTTTCGACTGTTATCCTTAAACCAATTAAATATGAAATACCAAAACGACATTAAAAGAGACTCTAACACTTACACACAACACAAACAGACCAAGACACGCATCGAAAAACCCTTTTCTGGTAAATGATAGCATTTTCGCTTTGAAACGGTCAGTCAAACTCGAGTTCACTGCACGATCCTTTAATAATATATTGTAAATTGGAACTCAATCGATTTATTATTGTGTACGTTCCGCACCGCTGTTTGCAAATGTAAGAAGAACATATCGTGTGAGGACGCTGTTCCCCAATGACGCTCCTTATATTTTGACTGCCGTCCGTGGATCATCTAAATATTTCATGACCTGCCTGTAAATAAATAGTTACACTACTTTAAGAGCTATATTTTTTGCGGCGTAGTAACTTTTCCGATGTGTTATATTATATCTAATAAAATACTACTAATTAAAATTTCCATTAATGCCATATGAATAAAGATAAACACAAAGTCCTTCTTGACGAAATTCTCAATAAAATAAAATAAGACATAACAAACCCTGTTAATAGGACCATTTAGTCCATTAGTTAAGCAAAATCATCCAGAAGTTCTCAAATTTTCTTTTAGAAAGTCTCCCAAAAATCCGGATGATAAATTCCCTGAACGCTTACGAACATGAAACTTTAATGACAATTACATTGCAGTTTGTTACGACGCACAAGGCAATCACCAATAACACATTGAACTAGAAACACAAATGTGTGAACACCACTCAGACAACACTCATATTTCTTGAATGTGTTGTATACGTATTTTAAAGGCTACAAATGTGAAAGCATTTAATGCAGAAAAAAAACAAACAGTTCGATATGTTATGTTATGTTATTTAAACCGTATATCAACATTGTAACTTAATAGCGAGAACAAGTTGTTGTTTTTTATTAGAATTATGTTAAATCATGAGCAGTTCCGTTGCCAAAATATTGGAACTAAATTTATTTAGGTTCTATTTTCCATGAACATTTTCAGGTAAAGATCGAGGCCCTGAACGACTCTCACCAGATTGGCCTCTGTCTATACAACGTGGTTGTCCTGAGCGCGGTTGGCCTCACCTTGTCTTTTCTACTGGAGAATGAGGTTGTCATGCTGTATGGAATCACGTCCGGATGTCTCATCATTGGAACTACAGTCACACAGCTTGTGGTATTTCTACCAAAGGTATACGATATCACTGGATAACGGTTTGCATTATCATGGCTATTAAATCTTATTTTGTAACAATACATTTTTTATTCCTAGAAAGGAGGATAAGTGAGTATTCATTCAATTATTAATTCGTTAACACATTTAAACATATATAGTGTTCCACGTTGTATTCTAAATGGCGTGGAGTATGTAAAGTTGTATCTTTGTTCGTAATTAAGTGGATGCTTCTTGTCACATAATCGAATATCCAATCCCATTTACTTCACGAACTTATAACAAGTCGATTTGACATTGTATAGTCTAGAGTTAAGATAATTTGTTGCAAACAATGTCAGTCCCTTATCAAAATGGCCATAAGAATATAAAAAAGTAAAATATTCCTCGTTATCGAATATCCCCATATACTTCGCACACTTATGGCAAACAAAACAAGACACTTAGGCCTAGCTAGCGAATATGATAAATGTTTGGTTAAAGACATGTTGATTGTATAAAAACATACCCTGTTATGTTAAACACTTAATTGTTTCAGATACATGCTGTTCACTCAAAGGTGGAAAATGCAGTACAAAATAACGGCGCCATGTTCAAATCGAATACCGGATCAGGGCCGGCAACCAACACTAAGGCTACGGATGACCATACATCGGATAAACAGTAAAATAAACAAACAATGCCAAGTAAAGAAAAACGCTGATCGGGCATTTTATTCAACCATTAGGGAAAATGATACCAGACCTAGCTAAGCAGTTCGTTTAGGCATTTTATTTTATAGTTTTTTGGAAGAGGATAACACAACAAGCATAGCTGATAATGGATTTACCTTGGATAACCTGTAAAGGTTAAAATATGGACAACTTTAAAAACAAACGTTGGTCAGGTATTTCATTTAACCAACGGGGAAACGAATCTCACGACAAGCATAATGGCCTTTCCTCGGATAACCTGTAAAAGTTAAAACATAGACTACTTTTAAAACAGCATTGATCGGGCATTCCATTCCATTAATAAGGAAACGAATAACATAACTAGCAGGGCGGATAAGAGCCTTACTTCGGATAACCTTTAGAAATTAAAACATTGGCAACATTTTAAACCAACAATTGTCAGGCATTTCAGTTTAATAATAAGGAGACGAATAACACGACTAACAAGACAGATAAGAGCCTTACTTCGGATAAACTGTAGATGTTAAAACATGGTTCTCTTTAAAAAACAAACATTGATCGGGCACATCATTCAACTTCTTTGGAATCCGACTTACACAAATAGTATGGCGGAGAATTACCATACCAGAAATTACTTGCAGAGGAAACAAAAAAGGACCTCTTGTTTCGCATTCCATTTAATTATTCTTTATTGAAATATCAAAATTATTACGGCGGAAAATAATCAGGAAAGCAAAACACACAATTCTAGAACCGATAGGACGAATAACATGGCAGATAATGACCATACATCAGATACCCAGTAGAAGAAACAAACATGGACTTCTTAAAAAAACGTGCTACTTGGATTTTTTTATTCATTTATTCTGGACGAAACCTCGCAAAATAAGGAAAACAAACACACATAGTACGACTAGCATGGCGATAAACAATATGCCTCGTATAACCAGGAAAACAAATACACATCATTTAAGATTAATACGGCTAGCAAAGCAATAAAGACGATTCTAGGATAACCAGGAAAACAAACACACATTATTTTAGATTAGTACCTGTTACCCATGCAGACCTTTTAAAGTATGCCTGATTCATAATGCGAGTATGTACAAATGTTAGTATTGTCGACTATAATGTAGATCACAAGCTCTCAAGCGACTAAAATAAAGAATACAATAAAAAAATCAAGAATCAAAACTTATCTTGATAGCTACAAACGAAATAAACATGCTTAAAGTACAACGTTAATGAATTTGTGTGTGTTATATCTCCAAAGTGAGTTTAGTGCCAATGACTTTTCACTACTTTACACCTTGCCATAACACTCGCGTGCATTTCTATGGTGATAGTGAGTTTCGGCTCAGATAACGGACAAGAACTTTCTTTGAGTTATGTAACTAGAATTCCTTCCCCGGTAATGTTGAGGTGCAAAATTGCAATAACAGGAAGGAAGTGTATTAAAACAAAAAGTTTCAAAGACATAACTATCATTTCACAGGTTGTCCAGTTTAAGAGTTTTCAACAGTTATTGAATATATAAGAATGATTGACTTGTTCTTATTCTATAGAGAATGAATTACTTGAAACTTTCCAACCTTTTTAGGGAATCATTATGAACGTAGTGATTGCTTTAAATAGTGCGCATATAGTGTACTGCTTGTAGATTTATTAATGTCGACATTGAAATACCATTATCAATGAAAATTGTTTGGGAGCTTTTTTATTTAGGACATTGATCCTTATTCTAGGTATCTAACTTCTAACATGACTTATTGGAAATATATTTTCAAAAACTCTTCGTGAATAAATATTGTTTTTGTTTATTTTTTTTGTTTCTTTTGTGGTCGTGGCACCGTTAACTTTGTATGTGTTAGGCAAACGTCTGTACCATGTTGACATTCTTGTCTTTACAAATCAACTTTAATCGCAGTTATAACGCATGTTAAACATCAAACGTATCACATTATATATAGCTCGTTTGATGTCGCTTTTATAATAGTAAAGTGGAATAAAAATAGTAAAATATTATTTTACATCAGCACGAAGAAAGCAAAATTAAGTTAATAAGTGTCTTTGTCATCAAAGGAGGCAGAAAACATAATTGTCACAGATTCAGGCTCATTCGGAACTATTTCCATCGATACCAACCTAGAATTTATAAAGACGGTTTACTGTGTCAGAAATCCTTACATTTGACTACGTTGCAAGAAGACGTTCAATTTCAATTTAGCAGTTAAACTTAATGACTTTTCTTTTGAGAATCTGAATTATTTATGCAATAGTACACTTCACTGACATTCAAGTTAATCTTAGACATGCAAAATTCACGTTAAAACACCACAATACATTAAGTTTATCGTGATTATCATAAAAATAATTCCTGTTTCAAGTCTTAAATCTCTTAAAGAAGTACATATGACGCAAATAATACAAACCAAAAATATCGAGCTAAGCTTGATCATATTATAAGAGACTTAAGAAGTTTCGAGAAAATGGGACCGGATATTCTTTACCTAAAATGAAAACACACTCAAAATGACCACTGGGTTACATGTCCTGATGTAAGGGAACCGTTTTGAAGTCATTGAGTAGTAAAACAATCCATAAATAAAAATTTAGTTGCATGAACAGTATAATATAACTTTGTCATGCTCGAGTTGAATTTAATATAAATTGACAATTGTGTTGGGTACATAAATGCGAAGTGGAGTGTGCAAGACCTACAAACCTACTTAAAAGTTCAAGGTCATACTAAGAGCTTATTCAGTATTGCATTCTATATGTATGCACATATAGTAATTATGTCCGGACTTAAACTTTGTCATGAATTTTGAAATTATAGGTATCTGTGCTCAAAACAGAATGACGTTTAATCGCATTTGGTAGCGGCCTGTAGCTTTGTTGTGCAAGAAGGGATTATAAATCACTTTACATATGTGTTGGTACATATAGAAGATGTGTCGCATGCACGACCGACGACCCTACCTCTTACTTCATCACTCCCAAACACTTTATGTCAAACATGATGGGTATGGCATACGCTTATATGTTACTTTTTCTTGACATATGTATATTAGTAATTGCATTATCCTTTTAATCTGATTGCACTTAAGAAGCATTTGTCCCCTATTTCACGGCTCTTGTGTGTTTTAAAAAAATAAGACAAACTCTTGTACTGTATAGCTACGTTGCCATATTGATGTGCAAGCAAGAACCATTCTAGCACACCGGATAGGCATTTCTTGTGAATTCAGCCGTGCTGGAAAACTCCATCTGGCATCCCCCCATCCCAGATGAGTCACACGCTGTGACGTCATACTATTCATTTCTTTTATTTTACACTCCATGTGACCATCAATATGAGATTTCAATAGATGAGTTCCATAAAAATTAACTTTACAAAAATATACCTTCAAAACAAAACAAAATAACCCTTAAAAGACGTGATAATGAAGGAACTTCTTGACGTATGCATTGAATAAAAATTACTGCGCATCATGACGTCAGTAAACATCATCGCACGCGCTTTTTGGTGAAAATACAAAAATGCGCTTTTCTATGTATTGTTTTCGCAAGAAAAATGTAATTTAAGGTGTGCTAGAAAAAATATCAATCATGTGTTTCCGTTCCGGATAATAAAAACCGACCCTCGGGCACGCAGCGTGGCCGGTAACTCGGCAAGCCTAGTTACCTGGCAACGCAGGTGCCCTCGGGTTAGATTTTTCTATCCGGAACGGAAACAAATGACAGTATTAATAATGGTTCACTCTCCATCAAACTTTTTAAAGACCGATTTGACATAATCTCAATCACTATGCGCATATCAATGACAACCACGACTTATCGCATATCCATACGAAATTATTTTCACTAAGCACAAAAGAGTTCCAGTTTACTTAATTCTGTTTAACTCTGGTGGGTGAAAAAGCATCTACCATAGCCGATCGTGTAAGATAGGTTCATCTTAAACTCTCGGCCATGGAAGATACTTATACTCTACATTAGGATAATGGATTTCTTTGAATGGTAATTACTTGCTCTCAGGAAGTCACAGTTTTATCTTTTTCTCGATCTGTGCAGCAACTCTTTAACGAGATGTCCTTAACGCCATTCGCGGTAAAGCCCCTTTCAGCGAATTTCTCTCCGATTGAACAAATAATTTCTAGCAAATGATCTCCTAAGTATAAGTCGGTTTCCTTTCCTTGAATAGACATTAAGTTTCATAGCTTACAATGATAATATAACAGTGGAACGTAGACTGTAACAACACAGTAGCCATATTAATAGCATACAATGATATACAGTGTTACTAATATGATGAAAATACTTTGGGTATTGGTACTAACAATATTTAAAGCTATGTGTCAAAACACGTTGTCCAGAAGTCAAAAACTATTGAAGATAATCAAAGAAAACTAAGTACAAAGAGGTTGTTTGTTAGAGGAAATACACATATGCAAGGCAAATCAATATTTAACTTTAATGAGTTAAGGTACTCCAGTTTTTAGACTAGTAAACAAATAATACAAAAGTTCGTTGAAGTTGACTCTACAACCCCTGGGTTCATTTTCAATTGAAAAGTTTAGTGCCCATCTGTTATTCATAATGTATAGTGGGTAAAGGTTGATTTTTAATGTTTTTACATTTATCTGTTAATGGGAAAATGTTTCATGGAACTAGGATAGCCTTGGTGTTATTGTTGACGTTGTGCCATAACTTAAACATTGACCCTTGTCGACAAGAACAACAGATAAACGTTGGCGTTTGCTCAGCGGCGCCCTTGTTGATGTATTCGCATATTTTTTGAAAACTTCCAATTTTTTTACATATCATTATCGGGATTCCCCATGGTTGGCCACGCGAGGTCATGTACCGGTTCTTTTCTGTTGTGGCCACTTACCTTTTGAAAATGAATAATACTACTTAACCAAGTTTGTTTATTCATTAAGTGGTGTAACGTCTCAACCACTCTTTATCATGCACATGGAAGCTTACAGACGAATCAAAATGTAAATGAGTCGTACGGATCTCCGCACTGAAATTCAAGATAATCAAAAGCCTAGCATAATGCAAAGGATAAACTATGGAGCTAAGACATAAAGAGTGGACAATTGATATATGTACAACACAAAACATTCACGACAGAATTGAGAAGGACATTGAAGCTTATACTATATCTCGTTTCTATTAAATACTTTATTTCGTAAAATGAATGAAGATACTTTGATTACGTCCTTTCAATGTAGCAAATTTAGCATCACATTTGTAATTTGATCAAATCCAAAACAATATCAGGCTTTTCCAGAATTTTACATTTTAATTCAACTGTAAAATAAGAGAAAGATTTAATATTTACCGAAGATAAATGGTTGAATCATTCTCTAGTGATCTACTTTCGTTTTTTTAATTGACGTTGGGTTGTTTGTCGTATTCATGTACTTTATAATTTTCGTTCATAAAATGTAAGTGTTCGATTAAAACAGAGTTCCTTGTTGCTTCCCACTTTAAGCCAAACTTATAGAAACAAGTATATGTACGTATGATTTCAATTCAGTCTTAATATGATCTTATAACTGTAACGAATTCTTATTGAATAACATTTAACAAGCACTATAATGATTTATGTTATTTGTAATATGGCTTAGCCTTTAAATATAATTTTTATTAATCTTTTTTTCCTGAACCTCAAATTGGTTGCTTTGGTTTGCATTTCTTCACTTGTCTGTACCAAAAAAAATGCACCTTATATATGATAATATGAACACTAAAAATGAAATTAAAAGAAATGTTACAATTTTACAATTACATTTTGTCTATAAATGTATAGTGACAAAAACTTTACCAGCTTTCATATTTAGTACTTCTAAATTAATGCTGTACGCTGGTTTGTTAACATTTATCAGTGAAATAAAATTGTGACGAATTCTACCTAAGTCGTGTTAAACTATTGATTGTGACGCAAAAGATGTTCCACATTTTAATTTGATTGCCAAAACGTTTGCAGTCTTACTCGAAAAACATATACTGGACTGAAGTACTTTTCTTATGGTATGAATTAAATTTGTTTACTTGTTCTTAAGTGTGTTTATAGTCGGTTACTTTAAAATGAAATGCATAGCGAATATTGCAAGCCGGATTCCTCTTTGATAGTTATTTATATCAGGAATGTTTTGACCAATAAAACTGCCGATTGCGACCAATCAAAGTGCATGCTTTTTGACCAAACAACCAATTTAAATTGCACAACCTTTTATCCTGGATGTTGATACGAGTGATCTAGCAATGAACTTTGTGTTTTCGTAGAAAATAGATGGACAGAAACGTGTATAATTTTGTGCACGTCGTTTATTAAGTAGAATAGAAATAGTGTCATTCGCAAGGAATTACTTAATCGAATTTACTTTGTGAAGTATTTTTAGGATAAAGAAAAGGCGATATCGAAGAGGTGGTTGCGTGCAAAATAGGACCAGGGCCACAATTGTTCCTTAACAATGAATGTTTTGATTGAAATATAAATCTTGTTTTCTTCATTTTAGTACCCAGCATGTAGCTGTAGTTTACTTAAAGGTAGTAAACCAACTGATGCATTAATTAATAATTGTATATTGTTATAATGTTCTATATCTTTTAATTGCATTTGTTGACGCATAGTTTTCCTATCCAGCCACAAAATTGAGTCCAAACTTGGTATTATTTGTATACATCATTTTGCTAACCAACCATTTTGAGCTGTTGACTTCGGTTATGTGATCATTTAACAAAATATTGACCATTTCACAAAATATGCCATATAATGCATTTTTTACCAAACTCGGTCGGGTATTTATGAGCATAACTAATATCTGTTACAGTGTCGCTCAAACCTAATTCACTTCTGTTATATAGTGTATCAATTCATATGGCCCATTGATTTTGGGACATAAATAATTAGTCGTTAAGCAGGTATGACATCATAAAGCCCTAAAGTTTCAATAATATTTTAAAGGGCCTAACAGTTTTGGATATGAAACAGTCAATTTTGTCTTTTAGTTTGTGTTATAATCCATCAGTGCCATAGCCAGAGACATATTTAAACCAAGGCAATCTATGAGATTCTGGAGATATGATCCCCAGATTTTTTTCTAGGACTTCTCTTGTGCGTCCTGGTTGACACTTTGGTCATGGTGTACTACCATAAATTTCGTACTACTGGCACTATATATACACTTTTATTTCTAACGAGCTAGCGAAAATAAAATATTTTCTTAAAATCATATATTGGGTTTAAGGTGCATGGACAAGTTCGCTAAAATGAAGTGAGATTGAATTGATTTTCGACAATGTCTGATCATTGGAAGACAACTGAAGTAAGCAAACAATGATTTCAGATATACCAAATACATTTTCAATGAATTTTGGTTATTTGAATCAAAAGACAAAACAAATCTTCTATGTCTGAGAAAATCCCCAAATCGCAGAGTATTCCTTTGGAGTTGGAATGTTTTTTTATGAACGAGGGTCTATCATGGTTGATTGTGTTCATGTTTGAGTGTTTTTGAAGCGCTAAAGCTGCGTTTACACGCACGTTCAGGAACCAACAGGTAAACATATAATTGATTTTAAATTGCATGAATGTTAGGAAATTAGTTTTCAATTATTTGCTCTGCAAATTTGAACCAAGGAAGCTGCCTCGATGTACCACAGTGTGGCTACGGTGTTGTGGGCATTTCAACCATAAGGAAATTTTTGATTCTTTGATTTTTCTCAAATATAGGCAGTATCGTCTGTTAACTTCAGTCAATGGTATTGACGTGGATTAGTCCAAACCAGTTGTTATCGTTTGATTATCACCCTCGTTTTGTCAAGTTCTTCGAAAACCAATTGTATAGAAATTATGTTATCCTCACCAGCGAATGATGCAAGCTTTTTTCGGAAAAACTTTAACCGACTTCTGAGAGTACAATCTAAAGACGCATTCATGTTTCCATTGATGATGTACTGGCGTTTGAGTATCTAACAAACATAGGCGTAAGACTATGATGTGTCACCAAAAACTATCAAAGAAAATCATTCAAAATAAGAAGCAAATAATTGTAGATGCAAAAGACAAGTGAAAAGTAGTTAAATGGTTGTATTCTTCTTAATATTTTGATTACATATCTAAGGCAGTGGGCGGTATTCAATATGCAACTAAAGTCCATCTTATGAGCATACAGCATTGACTTCGTTCAGTCTATTGGTCAGTTATTAATGACATGTTAGCCCATTAGATAACAGTTGAATGGACGATACCTTAACATTTGAATAAAAGTGATATTTATATATCGGGTTAGCATTATAATATCTTGGCAGCTGGTATTTACTTTAAAAAATTTGTGGAACATTGGTGAATATTATATCAATGGTGTTTGCATGCTCATGCATTATGAATTGATGCAAGATCAACAGTTGTGTGCAAAGTAACAGTTCAACACCTCTTTTTCAGAAATGAGCTAATCCCCTGAGGTGAATTGCGTGTGTATTATTATCAAACTATCAGTGAACAAAGGAGATTAAACATTGAAAACAATTTTCAGATATTTGGTTGAATACCTACCATTATAAGATGTTTGGCAGGTTTAATTTAGTTTGTCATTAATTAACTAGCTGCCGATGCACAGAATTCAATAAAAAAAAAGGAAATATGCACTTGAAACAGTTAAGGGCATTTTTTAACTTATACTACTGAACTAATAGTATTAGCAGTAGTCAGAACAATGACATTTTAGCCACAAACTTGTCAAATTTCAGTATTAAAGATACACCATAGGCCCTATATATTGGTATATATTTAATAAACAGGTACATCTTTACGCTAATATGGTAATAAAAGCGCTAATGGACTTGTTTGTTATTTTTGTTTCATTAAAAACAGCGATTTTTAATATCGTGGTATTTGCCGAAAAAAGGTAACAATGTTTACAGAAAAAAGCGGTAAACACGCACTGACCGGAACCATGTTTTTAGTGCATTGTGAGATGTTTTGTTAGCAGTGGTTAAGTCAAAATGCCAAAGTAGGTTACCTTAGCCGCTGCATTTTAATGCGTTTATACAAACGGATTTAATCACTTGAAAAAAATTACTAACTAGGTTTAAGTTTACCACAGGACAACTTTAACCAGCGATAAAAGGGACTAGACACCGGATGACACAAAAAATGCAAGACAAAAAATAGATTGCCAAAAACTAACGTAATATTGATAACATGGTAAACAAAGCCTTGAATCTTATTTACTGATGTATCACATCTCTTACGACACATACTTTTTGTAGCTTTTGCGCATTTGTCCAGTTTGAACATCTGCTTGGTTTATCTATTCAGCACAGTTCAGTTAGTTTAATAATAGAGTCGATTTATTTATCAATAATACTAACGTGACTTTTACATACTAAATATGCACACTTAGTGCCTTCCCAACCGGACGAACAGTGCAAGTTTACGCGAAATTGCTAAAAAAAACACCGACACAGAGCCTGACATGAAAACATCTGTGTTAAAAATGACCGATGGAAACCTTTGAAAGAGATTAACACTGCTGAAAATGACAGCGATTGGTGGATCGTAAGCTTATTTTTACTCGCACTCGGGTTGTCCATTCGGCGAGAGCTCCGATAAGATTGTTTGTCTTTTTATTTTATTTTTGCAGCACAGTGCACATACAGAATGTAACCCTGGTTCTTAAATGTGCACTCGTGTATACCGACCCCTGGATTGACAGTCAAGTGTGTTTCCATTACACCACGGATCCGCCACAAAAATAATGGCGAGTTGGCATAAACGCATTATACATTTTAGTGTGTGAAACGATGTCGTGACTTGGAATGTGTTCGAAAAAATGATATAGAGCTTTTTTAAATTGTGGAAACCATTCCGCGCAATTTTTAAACGGAGAACTTTAGCTTAAAATGCGTGTGGGTCGACAAGATTGTTGCGTTTATCATTGTCAGGAAAAATAAAATATGATCGGCCACAAACGGACTTGTTCTATGCTTGTTTTGAGGAAAGCTCTTTTGGCGATATTCGAACCATTTGGTTCTAGTCCCTTGCAATCTAGCCAACGTATAGATACTTGACTTGTTTATTATTGGCTGCTGGTCTTTATTATCTTGCAATCGGTCCACCAATCTGATCCGTCTCATATCAACTTTATTATCAGACTGTTTCATATTTCCAATGCATATTGATGAAATGCATAACTATAAAACCAATTGTTTACAAGTGTTTAATAAATTCGTTTTGTCCAAATTAGTCGAAACGTTTACTGATTGGTCTATATGCATCCAAACTTTGCTATAAACCAATCATATCATTCAAATATGCAATAAGTAGGAGAACATTGTTAGAACAACCTTCAATATTTACATGAAAAAACTACAGAAACAAACGAATTTAAGATAGTCTCCGATATATACTTTTCTGACACACGCCAGGTATTAGGAGCAATGTCTCAAGTTTGTAAACACGTGGATCTGGTCTTGTAAAAGTTCTTATTGTTCATGGTTTCTATGGATACCGGCAAGGCCGAATTTGATTTTTGAAAATTCCGCAAAAAACATCACATTTGTATGTTGTTGTTTTTAGTAATTCTGATTGATGTATTCCGTATGGATAACTTTTTCTGCTGAATTTGTTGTTTTATGTACTTCCTGTTCATATATGTAGATCTAGGTTATATTGCCCATTAAATTTCAATTTAAGCTAATTGCGAAATTAAAGCTTAAGTAGATAATGAAAAGGAAAGACAGACTTATAACATTATGTAATAACACTTAAAGCAAATTACTCAATATATACAAGTTTACTTTTATGTAGTTTTATTTTATATTTAACTGGTAAAGTCTCTTTCGTAAATTCCCTCAAAAAACACGGAATAATTAAGTGGGATGTAAAAGTAATTGTGTTTGTGATTTGTGCTGAAATTAAATCTTGGTATAATTAGTTAATTAGTTCTTTCTACATAGTAGCATCAAACTTAATTTAGAGCACATGGTTCTCGTTGTTTAACAAATTTACTATTAAATTGTAAAATACACGGATATATTCAGGGTCAAATATCCCCACCAACTCATCGCATTACTTTATATATGAATTTATATTGAATAATTTACGCCATAAATCAGTTTAATATTATCATATCTGTTAATGATAAGCCTTTTTAAGTAAACTAAGGTAAAAGGATGCCTGTGTTTTAAATATTTTGAGTGAAAAGTTGTTGTTTTCGAAATTGGTTTCCCAAACCTTTTCCTACCCAATGGAATACCAAACAGAACAAAAAACTGCTTGGAGGTTGAGTTAGAGAAACATTAAATATATGTAAATAAAAGTCATTTATTCAGGTTTTTTGCTTTAGTTTTAATAGATGTTGAATGAACTGAAAACATTTTTTCAATATTTGATATTTATGTTTCTTCAAAAATAATCAGATTGATCAGTCTTGTAGTCTCGTTAAAATCTGGTTATGCATTGTTCATAATATGTAAGTCATATAAAACATATTTTTAATGTGGAATTATCGCTTTATATATTTTAACCATTCAAGCTGATTTTTTCTTCTGAGATTTCTCCCGTAAATAATCCATTAAAAGTTATGGAACTCTATAATTTGAGAACTGAGTATGAAATCAATAAAAATGAAAGTTTAAAATAACGTTTTAATTCAAGTCGCATTATCGATAAAATTGATTTATTTAATCCCACATGACAAAAACCTCGTTCTAAAAACTGTAAAAAAAAATTCACTTCCGGTGTCTGAGCAATTCCTAATGCAAATCTTTATAATAAAGTTTTCATGTTCATAACCAAAAGTGGTTTTAAAGTCTTTATACAAAAACAAGACTGGACTATCAAGAGAGCCATACCACTCTTGCCTAAAACAATCAATTCTAGTTTTTAACTCACACAAAAAATACTTTTCATTTGGTACACTGGCATTATCAAATACATATCCAAAGCCAAACTCGCTCAAAAGCTTTCTAACATTTGATACCCAATTATTCTTTCCTATTACACAGTCTGATAATGCATACCTATATACAGTGCGCATTATGATATTATCACTTCTTACAACCTTAAGCCAATATTGTATAATTCTAACAAATCTATGTAAATAAAGAGGATATCTGCCAAGCACACCGTAAACACTTGCTGTACACGTATTTTTTTAACATTTAATAGAAGTTTACAAAATTTAAATGAATTCTTTCAATTTCTTTAGACTTGGTATAACCCCATATTTCCGAAGCATAATTTAGAACAGGGGCTACAAAAGCATCAAATAGTTGACATAGAATCTTTGGTTTCATGTCATATTCCCTACATTTTCATAATAATACATTTAGTGCTTTTAAAGCTTTACCAGTTAAATGTTCTTGGTTTAAAGCATAATTACCAGTATAGTTGAAAACAGTTCCTAAGTAACTAAAATCATTCACAACTTCAATAGACTGGCCATTGTAGGTCCAATGTTCTGATGGCAATAGCCCTCCCCTTTTACGAAAAACCATAATTTTTGTTTTAAGTATATTTACAGATAAACCCCAATTATTACAGTATTCTAAAAGACTATCCAAATGTTGTTTTTATTCTTCAGGTGATTTTCCTACGATAGCCATGTCATCTGCAAATAACAACAATATAAGGACACTATCATCAATTAGAAGTCCAGAATCTACATCATTCTGTAAAAATAATTCTAAGTCTTCAACAAAGAGAGAAAATAGTAAAGGAGACATAACTTCCCCTTGACGGAGGCCTACAGCATAGTCGAAGTAATCAGAATATGTAAAACATGATTTAACACAAGATTTAACTTTTTGATACATATCTCGTACTATCCTAAGTAGTTTTCCTTGAATACCGCATTTGTACAGTTTCAACCATAAAGCATTTCTATAAATAGAATCAAAAAATTCATCATATCAACATAAACAACATAAAGTCTTTTATTGTCATTCAAATATTTTTGCACTAATGACGTAAGAATAAAAATAGCATCTACAGTTGATCGCCCTTTCCGAAATCCGAACTGAGCGTCCGAAATTATGTTATGTTCATTACAAAATGTATCGATGCGTTTATTAAGTACAGTTGTAAAAAGCTTAGACAGGTAACTAACGAGTGTAATTCCCCTATAATTATTAACGTCATCTAAATTTCCCTTTTTATGCAATGGTATAATAACACCTTCCATCCACTTATCGGGAAAAAATCCTGAGTTTAAAATACCGTTAACAATATCACATACATGCGAAGGCATAATATCGAACGTCTCTATAAAGTATTCATTCATCAGAATGTCACTCCCAGAAGATGTATTATGCTTCAATGATTTAATAACAATATGTATTTCATTGACAGTTATAGGCTGATCTAATTCGGAAAATGAAACATCAACATTATCAAAATCATGCGTGTTGCAAAAAAATTCAGACTCTTCGTTAAAACATTCAAAGACACTACTACCTAATGCTGAAAAATATTCCCCAAATGTTTCATTTGGTATACTGTCAGCCGTTGGTTTGGATTTTGGTTTAAAATATTTCCAAAAATCTCTAGGCTTACTTTTTTTTAATTGTTCTATTTCTTGCATTTTAATCTGTATGCATTATTTTTCTTTCTACTAACAATATTGTTATACACACGTTTATGTTCTACTTATAACAATCTATTTTCATGCGATTTATCGTTATTAAACAAACGTAATGACTGTAAATACACGTTATGCGCTTCAATACATTCAGCGTCAAACCAATCATTATTTTTAATACATGTGTCCACATGGAAATATGCATTATTATTGATATTTTGACATTATGAGAATAAAGGGTCAGCAACAGAACGTATAACATTCGTAAATTCATTAACAGCGTCATTTACAGATTGTTAACAATGTTATTGAATCGTGGCAAACAGCCATTAATGCCCGTGCGAAATTGTTCTCTATAATCATTACTCCATCTATATTTCATCTCTGATCTTTCTTGTTCATCATGAGTGACATAATTACATAATAGCTTAAATTGCAAGGGAGAGTGGTCACTCCATTGATTGAATGCACAAATATACAAGACATAGGTTGCCTTACTTGCTCATTTAATTGTTGCTATATATGTCACTATTGAACAACATGGCATAAGTTGCCTTACTTGCTCATTTTAGTGTTGCTATATATGTCACTATTGAACTACAAGACATAGGTTGCCTGACTTGCTCATTTTAGTATTGTGCTATACATGTCACTATTAAATTACATGTTCATGACATTTGTTCCCTTACTTGCTCATTATGAGTTGCTAAACATGTCACAATTCAACTACAAGACATAGGTTGCCTTACTTGCTCATTTTATTGTTGCTATATATGTCGCTATTGACAACATGACATTAGTTGCCTTACTTGCTCATTTAAGTGTTGCTATATATATCACTGTTGAACTTTAAGACATAGGTTGCCTTACTTGCTCATTTTAGTGTTGCTATATATGTCACTGTTGAACTTCAAGACATAGGTTGCCTTACTTGCTCATTTTAGTGTTGTGCTATACATGTCACTATCGAACTCCATGGCATAATTTGCCTTACTTCCTCATTTTAGGGTTGCTATAAATGTCACTATTGAACTACATGACAAAATTTGTCTTACTTGCTCATTTTTCTGTTGCTATATATGTCACTTTTGAACTACATGGCATTAGTTGCTTTACTTGCTATTTTGCTGTTGCTGTTGCTACATATGACACTATTGAACTACATGACAAAATTTGTCTTACTTGCTCATTTTGCTGTTGCTATATTTGTCACTATTGAACAACATGGCATTAGTTGCCTTGCTAGATCGTTTTAGTGTTGCTATATATGTCACTATTAAACAACATGGCATTAGTTGCCTTACTAGATCATTTTAGTGTTGCTATTTTATATGTCACTATTGAACAACATGGGATTAGTTGCCTTACTAGATCATTTTAGTGTTGCTATATATGGCGCTATTGAACAACATGGCATTAGTTGCCTTACTAGATCATTTTAGTGTTGCTATATATGACACTATTGAACAACATGGCATTAGTTGCCTTGCTAGATCATTTTAGAGTTGCTATATATGTCACTATTGAACAACATGACATTAGTTGCCTTACTAGATCATTTTAGTGTTGCTATATTATATGTCACTATTGAACAACATGACATTAGTTGCCTTACTTGCTCATTTTAGTGTTGCTATATATGTCGCTATTGAACAACATGGCATTAGTTGCCTTACTAGATCATTTTAGTGTTGCTATATATGACACTATTGAACAACATGGCATTAGTTGCCTTACTAGATCATTTAAGTGTTGCTATATATGTCGCTATTGAACAACATTGCATTAGTTGCCTTACTAGATCATTTTAGTGTTGCTATATATGTCACTATTGAACAACATGGGATTAGTTGCCTTACTTGCACATTTTAGTGTTGCTATATATGACACTATTGAACTACATGGCATTAGTTGCCTTGCTTGCACATTTTAGTGTTGCTATATATGTCACTATTGAACTACATGGCATTAGTTGCCTTGCTTGCACATTTTAGTGTTGCTATATATGTCACTATTGAACAACATGGCATTAGTTGCCTTGCTTGCACATTTTAGTGTTGCTATATATGTCACTATTGAACAACATGGGATTAGTTGCCTTACTTGCACATTTTAGTATCGCTATATATGTCACTATTGAACAACATGGCATTAGTTGCCTTGCTTGCACATTTTAGTGTTGCTATATATGTCACTATTGAACAACATGGCATTAGTTGCCTTACTTGCACATTTTAGTGTTGCTATATATGACATTATTGAACTACATGGCATAGGTTGCCTTACTTGCACATTTTAGTATCGCTATATATGTCGCTATTGAACAACATGACATTAGCTGCCTTACTTGTACATTTTAGTGTTGCTATATATGTCACTACTGAACTACATGGCATTAGTTGCCTTACTTGCAAATTTTAGTGTTGCTATATATGACACTATTGAACAACATGGTATTAGTTGCCTTACTTGTACATTTTAGTGTTGCTATATATGTCACTATTGAACAACATGGCATTAGTTGCCTTGCTTGCTCATTTTAGTGTTGCTATATATGACACTATTGAACAACATGGCATTAGTTGCCTTTCTTGCACATTTTAGTGTTGCTATATATGACACTATTGAACAACATGGCATTAGTTGCCTTGCTTGCACATTTTAGTGTTGCTATATATGACACTATTGAACAACATGGCATTATTTGCCTTACTTGTACATTTTAGTGTTGCTATATATGACACTATTGAACCACATGGCATTAGTTGCCTTACTTGCACATTTTAGTATCGCTATATATGTCACTATTGAATAACATGGGATTAGTTGCCTTACTAGATCATTTTAGTGTTGCTATATATGGCGCTATTGAACAACATGGCATTAGTTGCCTTACTAGATCATTTTAGTGTTGCTATATATGACACTATTGAACAACATGGCATTAGTTGCCTTGCTAGATCATTTTAGTGTTGCTATATATGTCACTATTGAACAACATGACATTAGTTGCCTTACTAGATCATTTTAGTGTTGCTATATTATATGTCACTATTGAACAACATGACATTAGTTGCCTTACTTGCTCATTTTAGTGTTGCTATATATGTCGCTATTGAACAACATGGCATTAGTTGCCTTACTAGATCATTTTAGTGTTGCTATATATGACACTATTGAACAACATTGCATTAGTTGCCTTGCTTGCACATTTTAGTGTTGCTATATATGTCACTATTGAACAACATGGCATTAGTTGCCTTACTTGCACATTTTAGTGTTGCTATATATGACATTATTGAACTACATGGCATTAGTTGCCTTACTTGCACATTTTAGTATCGCTATATATGACACTATTGAACTACATGACATTAGTTGCCTTACTTGCACATTTTATTGTTGCTATATATGACACTATTGAACAACATGGCATTAGTTGCCCTACTTGCACATTTTATTGTTGCTATATATGACACTATTGAACTACATGGCATTAGTTGCCCTACTTGCACATTTTAGTGTTGCTATATATGACACTATTGAACAACATGGCATTAGTTGCCTTACTTGTACATTTTAGTGTTGCTATATATGTCACTATTGAACAACATGGTATTAGTTGCCTTACTTGTACATTTTAGTGTTGCTATATATGTCACTATTGAACTACATGGCATTAGTTGCCTTACTTGCTCATTTTAGTGTTGCTATATATGACACTATTGAACAACATGGCATTAGTTGCCTTGCTTGCACATTTTAGTGTTGCTATATATGTCACTATTGAACAACATGGCATAAGTTGCCTTACTTGTACATTTTAGTGTTGCTATATATGACACTATTGAACTACATGGCATTAGTTGCCTTACTTGCACATTTTAGTATCGCTATATATGTCACTATTGAACAACATGGGATTAGTTGCCTTACTAGATCATTTTAGTGTTGCTATATATGGCGCTATTGAACAACATGGCATTAGTTGCCTTACTAGATCATTTTAGTGTTGCTATATATGACACTATTGAACAACATGGCATTAGTTGCCTTGCTAGATCATTTTAGTGTTGCTATATATGTCACTATTGAACAACATGACATTAGTTGCCTTACTAGATCATTTTAGTGTTGCTATATTATATGTCACTATTGAACAACATGACATTAGTTGCCTTACTTGCTCATTTTAGTGTTGCTATATATGTCGCTATTGAACAACATGGCATTAGTTGCCTTACTAGATCATTTTAGTGTTGCTATATATGACACTATTGAACAACATTGCATTAGTTGCCTTGCTTGCACATTTTAGTGTTGCTATATATGTCACTATTGAACAACATGGCATTAGTTGCCTTACTTGCACATTTTAGTGTTGCTATATATGACATTATTGAACTACATGGCATTAGTTGCCTTACTTGCACATTTTAGTATCGCTATATATGACACTATTGAACTACATGACAATAGTTGCCTTACTTGCACATTTTATTGTTGCTATATATGACACTAATGAACAACATGGCATTAGTTGCCTTACTTGCACATTTTAGTGTTGCTATATATGACACTATTAAACAACATGGCATTAGTTGCCTTGCTTGCACATTTTAGTGTCGCTATATATGTCACTATTGAACTACATGGCATTAGTTGCCTTACTTGTACATTTTAGTGTTGCTATATATGTCACTATTGAACTACATGGCATTAGTTGCCTTACTTGCACATTTTAGTGTTGCTATATATGACACTATTGAACAACATGGCATTAGTTGCCTTACTTGCACATTTTAGTATCGCTATATATGTCACTATTGAACAACATGGCATTAGTTGCCTTGCTTGCACATTTTAGTGTTGCTATATATGTCACTATTGAACTACATGGCATTAGTTGCCTTGCTAGATCATTTTAGTGTTGCTATATATGACATTATTGAACTACATGGCATTAGTTGCCTTACTTGCACATTTTAGTATCGCTATATATGTCACTATTGAACTACATGGCATTAGTTGCCTTACTTGCACATTTTAGTATCGCTATATATGTCACTATTGAACTACATGGCATTAGTTGCCTTACTAGATCATTTTAGTGTTGCTATATATGACATTATTGAACTACATGGCATTAGTTGCCTTACTTGCACATTTTAGTATCGCTATATATGTCACTATTGAACAACATGGCATTAGTTGCCTTGCTTGCACATTTTAGTGTTGCTATATATGTCACTATTGAACTACATGGCATAAGTTGCCTTGCTTGCACATTTTAGTGTTGCTATATATGTCACTATTGAACAACATGGCATTAGTTGCCTTGCTTGCACATTTTAGTGTTGCTATATATGTCACTATTGAACAACATGGCATTAGTTGCCTTACTTGCACATTTTAGTGTTGCTATATATGTCACTATTGAACAACATGGCATTAGTTGCCTTGCTTGCACATTTTAGTATCGCTATATATGTCACTATTGAACAACATGGCATTAGTTGCCTTGCTTGCACATTTTAGTGTTGCTATATATGTCACTATTGAACAACATGGCATTAGTTGCCTTACTTGCACATTTTAGTGTTGCTATATATGTCACTATTGAACAACATGGCATTAGTTGCCCTACTTGCACATTTTAGTATCGCTATATATGTCACTATTGAACAACATGGCATTAGTTGCCTTGCTTGCACATTTTAGTGTTGCTATATATGTCACTATTGAACAACATGGCATTAGTTGCCTTACTTGCACATTTTAGTGTTGCTATATATGTCACTATTGAACTACATGGCATTAGTTGCCTTGCTTGCACATTTTAGTATCGCTATATATGTCACTATTGAACAACATGGCATTAGTTGCCTTGCTTGCACATTTTAGTGTTGCTATATATGTCACTATTGAACTACATGGCATTAGTTGCCTTGCTTGCACATTTTAGTGTTCCTATATATGACACTATTGAACAACATGGCATTAGTTGCCTTGCTTGCACATTTTAGTGTTGCTATATATGTCACTATTGAACAACATGGCATTAGTTGCCTTGCTTGCACATTTTAGTATCGCTATATATGTCACTATTGAACAACATGGCATTAGTTGCCTTGCTTGCACATTTTAGTATCGCTATATATGTCACTATTGAACTACATGGCATTAGTTGCCTTGCTTGCACATTTTAGTGTTGCTATATATGTCACTATTGAACTACATGGCATTAGTTGCCTTGCTTGCACATTTTAGTGTTGCTATATATGTCACTATTGAACAACATGGCATTATTTGCCTTACTTGCTCATTTTAGTGTTGCTATATATGTCACTATTGAACAACATGGTATTAGTTGCCTTACTTGCACATTTTAGTGTTGCTATATATGTCACTATTGAACAACATGGCATTAGTTGCCTTGCTTGCACATTTTAGTGTTGCTATATATGTCACTATTGAACAACATGGTATTAGTTGCCTTACTTGCTCATTTTAGTGTTGCTATATATGTCACTATTGAACAACATGGGATTAGTTGCCTTACTAGATCATTTTAATGTTGCTATATATGTCATTATTGAACAACATGACATTAGCTGCCTTACTTGTACATTTTAGTGTTGCTATATATGTCACTATTGAACAACATGGTATTAGTTGCCTTACTTGTACATTTTAGTGTTGCTATATATGTCACTATTGAACTATATGGCATTAGTTGCCTTACTTGTACATTTTAGTGTTGCTATATATGTCACTATTGAACAACATGGCATTAGTTGCCTTACTTGCACATTTTAGTGTTGCTATATAAGACACCATTGAACTACATGGCATTAGTTGCCTTACTTGTACATTTTAGTGTTGCTATATAAGACACCATTGAACTACATGGCATTAGTTGCCTTACTTGCTCATTTTAGTGTTGCTATATATGTCACTATTGAACTACATGACATTAGTTGCCTTACTTGCTCATTTTAGTGTTGCTATATATGTCACTATTGAACAACATGGCATTAGTTGCCTTACTTGCTCATTTTAGTGTTGCTATATATGTCACTATTGAACAACATGGCATTAGTTGCCTTACTTGCTCATTTTAGTGTTGCTATATATGTCACTATTGAACAACATGGCATTAGTTGCCTTACTTGTACATTTTAGTGTTGCTATATAAGACACCATTGAACTACATGGAATTAGTTGCCTTACTTGCTCATTTTAGTGTTGCTATATATGTCACTATTGAACTACATGACATTAGTTGCCTTACTTGCTCATTTTAGTGTTGCTATATATGTCACTATTGAACAACATGGCATTAGTTGCCTTACTTGTACATTTTAGTGTTGCTATATATGTCACTATTGAACAACATGGCATTAGTTGCCTTACTTGCTCATTTTAGTGTTGCTATATATGTCACTATTGAACAACATGGCATTAGTTGCCTTGCTTGTACATTTTAGTGTTGCTATATATGTCACTATTGAACTACATGGCATTAGTTGCCTTACTTGCTCATTTTAGTGTTGCTATATATGTCACTATTGAACAACATGGGATTAGTTGCCTTACTAGATCATTTTAGTGCTGCTATATATGTCACTATTGAACAACATGACATTAGTTGCCTTACTTGCTCATTTTAGTGTTGCTATATATGTCACTATTGAACAACATGGGATTAGTTGCCTTACATGTACATTTTAGTGTTGCTATATATGTCACTATTGAACAACATGGCATTAGTTGCCTTACTTGCTCATTTTAGTGTTGCTATATATGTCACTATTGAACAACATGGCATTAGTTGCCTTGCTTGTACATTTTAGTGTTGCTATATATGTCACTATTGAACTACATGGCATTAGTTGCCTTACTTGCACATTTTAGTGTTGCTATATATGTCACTATTGAACAACATGGCATTAGTTGCCTTACTTGCACATTTTAGTGTTGCTATATATGTCACTATTGAACTACATGACATAGGTTGCCTTACTTGCTCATTTTAGTGTTGCTCTATATGTCACTATTGAACAACATGGGATTAGTTGCCTTACTAGATCATTTTAGTGTTGCTATATATGTCACTATTGAACTACATGACATTAGTTGCCTTACTTGCTCATTTTAGTGTTGCTATATATGTCACTATTGAACAACATGGCATTAGTTGCCTTACTTGCTCATTTTAGTGTTGCTATATATGTCACTATTGAACAACATGGCATTAGTTGCCTTACTTGTACATTTTAGTGTTGCTATATAAGACACCATTGAACTACATGGCATTAGTTGCCTTACTTGCTCATTTTAGTGTTGCTATATATGTCACTATTGAACAACATGGCATTAGTTGCCTTACTTGCACATTTTAGTGTTGCTATATATGTCACTATTGAACTACATGACATTAGTTGCCTTACTTGCTCATTTTAGTGTTGCTATATATGTCACTATTGAACAACATGGCATTAGCTGCCTTACTTGCACCTTTTAGTGTTGCTATATATGACACTATTGAACAACATGGCATTAGTTGCCTTGCTTGCACATTTTAGTGTTGCTATATATGACACTATTGAACAACATGGCATTAGTTGCCTTACTTGCTCATTTTAGTGTTGCTATATTATATGTCGCTATTGAACAACATGGCATTAGTTGCCTTACTAGATCATTTTAGTGTTGCTCTATTATATGTCACTAATGAACAACATGGCATTAGTTGTCTTACTTGCACATTTTAGTGTCGCTATATATGTCGCTATTGAACAACATGGCATTAGTTGCCTTACTAGATCATTTTAGTGTTGCTATATATGTCGCTATTGAACAACATGGCATTAGTTGCCTTACTAGATCATTTTAGTGTTGCTATATTATATGTCACTATTGAACAACATGGCATTAGTTGCCTTACTTGCACATTTTAGTGTTGCTATATATGACACTATTGAACTACATGGCATTAGTTGCCTTACTTGCACATTTTAGTGTTGCTATACTGTGAAATCATTAATGTTCGTGGGGCATTAATGTTCGTGGTTTTCGTGGGTTGGGTGATCCACGAATTCAAGATCCCACGAAATATAAACCCCTTTATTCACTTTTTCAATTGCCTTGTTACGTACAAACTCTAGTATATTCTTTACAGAGGTCGCAGTATACAGTGTTAAAACCTGTCTCACTGTACAACTTACGATCATTATTCTGTTAATATATTACAACTGCCTTTAACAAAAAATGAACCAAATCAATTAAATGTGTTTTATGCAGCAAATGACAGTTATATGCTGTGCATGAAAATCTCCATGTTTACAAGATGTGCGTGATAAGTGTCCATACTCGATTGTTTTTATTTAATGAAATAATTAATCGATTATTAGTATATTGAAGGTTACTAAGCACCGAACGTGACAATATACGCACCTTTTCGGTGTTTTCACAGTTTGCAATGGCTTCCCCTTTCTGTATTTATGATCAGAGTACATCTTCTTTTATTACCTTTAATTCCCAATTAAATCGATAAGTGACATGGGTATATGCACTAATTGGCATTTCGTACCACATTAGCGAGTATCATAAACCGAGTGACGTAGAAGACGGAAATCACGGGCCAGCGCGTGGATATTATGCAGACGATCTAGGACGAAATGAAAATCCACGAATTCAAGTACCCACGAAATTGTTTTTTTTCGGCAAACCACGAAATTTCATGCCCACGAACATTAATGATTTCACAGTATATGTCACTATTGAACAACATGGCATTAGTTGCCTTACTTGCACATTTTAGTGTTGCTATATTATATGTCGCTATTGAACAACATGGCATTAGTTGCCTTACTTGCACATTTTAGTGTTGCTATATATGTCACTATTGAACTACATGGCATTAGTTGCCTTACTTGCACATTTTAGTGTTGCTATATATATCACTATTGAACAACATGGCATTAGTTGCCTTATTGCACATTTTAGTGTTGCTATATATGTCACTATTTAACAACATGGCATTAGTTGCCTTACTGGCTCATTTCAGTGTTGTTATAATATATGTCACTATTGAACAACATGGCATTAGTTGCCTTACTTGCTCATTTTAGTGTTGCTATATATAACACTATTGAACAACATGGCATTAGTTGCCTTGCTTGCACATTTTAGTGTTGCTATATATGTCACTATTGAACAACATGACATTAGTTGCCTTACTTGCACATTTTAGTGTTGCTATATATGTCACTATTGAACAACAAGCCATTAGTTGCCTTACTTGCTCATTTTAGTGATGCTATATATGTCACTATTGAACAACATGGCATTAGTTGCCTTACTTGCTCATTTTAGTGTTGCTATTTTATATGTCGCTATTGAACAACATGGCATTAGTTACCTTACTTGCACATTTTAGTGTTGCTATATATGTCACTATTGAACAACATGGCATTAATTGCCTTGCTTGCACATTTTAGTGTTGCTATATATGTCACTATTGAACAACATGGCATTAGTTGCCTTGCTTGCACATTTTAGTGTTGCTATATAAGACACCATTGAACTACATGGCATTAGTTGCCTTACTTGTACATTTTAGTGTTGCTATATAAGACACCATTGAACTACATGGCATTAGTTGCCTTACTTGCTCATTTTAGTGTTGCTATATATGTCACTATTGAACTACATGACATTAGTTGCCTTACTTGCTCATTTTAGTGTTGCTATATATGTCACTATTGAACAACATGGCATTAGTTGCCTTACTTGCTCATTTTAGTGTTGCTATATATGTCACTATTGAACAACATGGCATTAGTTGCCTTACTTGTACATTTTAGTGTTGCTATATAAGACACCATTGAACTACATGGAATTAGTTGCCTTACTTGCTCATTTTAGTGTTGCTATATATGTCACTATTGAACTACATGACATTAGTTGCCTTACTTGCTCATTTTAGTGTTGCTATATATGTCACTATTGAACAACATGGCATTAGTTGCCTTACTTGTACATTTTAGTGTTGCTATATATGTCACTATTGAACAACATGGCATTAGTTGCCTTACTTGCTCATTTTAGTGTTGCTATATATGTCACTATTGAACAACATGGCATTAGTTGCCTTGCTTGTACATTTTAGTGTTGCTATATATGTCACTATTGAACTACATGGCATTAGTTGCCTTACTTGCTCATTTTAGTGTTGCTATATATGTCACTATTGAACAACATGGGATTAGTTGCCTTACTAGATCATTTTAGTGTTGCTATATATGTCACTATTGAACTACATGACATTAGTTGCCTTACTTGCTCATTTTAGTGTTGCTATATATGTCACTATTGAACAACATGGCATTAGTTGCCTTACTTGCTCATTTTAGTGTTGCTATATATGTCACTATTGAACAACATGGCATTAGTTGCCTTACTTGTACATTTTAGTGTTGCTATATATGTCACTATTGAACTACATGGCATTAGTTGCCTTACTTGCTCATTTTAGTGTTGCTATATATGTCACTATTGAACAACATGGCATTAGTTGCCTTACTTGCACATTTTAGTGTTGCTATATATGTCACTATTGAACTACATGACATTAGTTGCCTTACTTGCTCATTTTAGTGTTGCTATATATGTCACTATTGAACAACATGGCATTAGCTGCCTTACTTGCACCTTTTAGTGTTGCTATATATGACACTATTGAACAACATGGCATTAGTTGCCTTGCTTGCACATTTTAGTGTTGCTATATATGACACTATTGAACAACATGGCATTAGTTGCCTTACTTGCTCATTTTAGTGTTGCTATATTATATGTCGCTATTGAACAACATGGCATTAGTTGCCTTACTAGATCATTTTAGTGTTGCTCTATTATATGTCACTAATGAACAACATGGCATTAGTTGTCTTACTTGCACATTTTAGTGTCGCTATATATGTCGCTATTGAACAACATGGCATTAGTTGCCTTACTAGATCATTTTAGTGTTGCTATATATGTCGCTATTGAACAACATGGCATTAGTTGCCTTACTAGATCATTTTAGTGTTGCTATATTATATGTCACTATTGAACAACATGGCATTAGTTGCCTTACTTGCACATTTTAGTGTTGCTATATATGACACTATTGAACTACATGGCATTAGTTGCCTTACTTGCACATTTTAGTGTTGCTATATATGTCACTATTGAACAACATGGCATTAGTTGCCTTACTTGCACATTTTAGTGTTGCTATATTATATGTCGCTATTGAACAACATGGCATTAGTTGCCTTACTTGCACATTTTAGTGTTGCTATATATGTCACTATTGAACTACATGGCATTAGTTGCCTTACTTGCACATTTTAGTGTTGCTATATATATCACTATTGAACAACATGGCATTAGTTGCCTTATTGCACATTTTAGTGTTGCTATATATGTCACTATTTAACAACATGGCATTAGTTGCCTTACTAGCTCATTTCAGTGTTGTTATAATATATGTCACTATTGAACAACATGGCATTAGTTGCCTTACTTGCACATTTTAGTGTTGCTATATATGACACTATTGAACAACATGGCATTAGTTGCCTTGCTTGCACATTTTAGTGTTGCTATATATGTCACTATTGAACAACATGACATTAGTTGCCTTACTTGCTCATTTTAGTGTTGCTATATATGTCACTATTGAACAACAAGCCATTAGTTGCCTTACTTGCTCATTTTAGTGTTGCTATATATGTCACTATTGAACAACATGGCATTAGTTGCCTTACTTGCTCATTTTAGTGTTGCTATATATGTCGCTATTGAACAACATGGCATTAGTTGCCTTACTTGCACATTTTAGTGTTGCTATATATGTCACTATTGAACAACATGGCATTAGTTGCCTTGCTTGCACATTTTAGTGTTGCTATATATGTCACTATTGAACAACATGGCATTAGTTGCCTTACTTGCTCATTTTAGTGTTGCTATATATGACACTATTGAACAACATGGCATTAGTTGCCTTGCTAGATCATTTTAGTGTTGCTATTTTATATGTCACTATTGAACAACATGGGATTAGTTGCCTTACTAGATCATTTTAGTGTTGCTATATATGTCGCTATTGAACAACATGGCATTAGTTGCCTTACTAGATCATTTTAATGTTGCTACATAAATTACTATTGAACTTCAATGTACTTCACATACGTTGCCTTACTCGTTTAAAATCATTTCGTGGGTGCGGCGCGTGCAGCTTTTCAGGGCTTTTTACATTAATAATTAGGCTGAAGCTTTATGTCTGGTCTATGCTCTGGCCTAGAGTATCTTTGGTAACGGGTAAAGACAGGGCCTGTCTATAGCATTTATGATTTTGTTTAGCATTGTACCTTTACAATCCATTAAGGTAGTGTGCTAGAGTCATTTCCAGGTTCAGTTGAAAAACATCGATGAATGGCATTTTAAGCCAAAATGCCTTTAAATTACTTTGCGTCAATCAAATAAGTCTCGTTACCTACAATACCGTTCTCCCAGCTCTCAGCACTTTCAGCGTTTTGATTTATCTTAATGTGTTTCCAGCATATCTACTTATCTGAGGTGGAAGAACAAGATCTGAGGTTATGCACACATATTGTTATTTTTTTTAAACCATCGGCGATATGAAAACAGAATTTTTTATGAAAATTATGGGTTTTATTTAGATTTTGGTCGATATTTACAAAATGTTGTTATGAAGCAGCGAACAAATTTAATTTAGTATAATTGTTCCTGAAATTTTATCTTTATCAATATTGTTTTCAAATGATCTTGACTATACAAAACAAGTTGTGTTTCATTGAACGAGCTATGCAAGATGTGTTTCAGTGAACGACCTATAATGCTTGATAGTTTACGCTCTACTTCTTATAAATAACACTGAAATCTATATTCTTTTTTCCCAGATGGCTATAAATAGAACTAGTATAATAGTGCAAACGAAGTTATGTTATGAAAATTTGATTCGTGTTTTGCCTTAATTGTTTTAGCTAATTTAGTGACCTTCTAAAGATGCTGATTTAACACTGCATAATTATGGAGTTAGTGCATGTCGACTATAACAGGATCTTAATGACTAATGCAACCTGTGACAACATTTAAATGTAACTGAACTAACTCAACTTAATACTATTGTGTCGAGGACATGTCGGTTGACTGATAGATTCGACATTTGTGGAAAGCTTT
This sequence comes from Mya arenaria, assembly GCF_026914265.1. Classification (NCBI taxonomy): domain Eukaryota; kingdom Metazoa; phylum Mollusca; class Bivalvia; order Myida; family Myidae; genus Mya; species Mya arenaria. The sequence continues at coordinate 42,111,062 of NC_069122.1, read as the reverse complement.
AAACAGTTATTGAATTGCCACTGACAATTAATGTTCAGAAACAATACTTGGATTGGGTGCCGTATTTGAATACCAATATATAAAATATCGTATTGTGAGCTAAAAGCTAGGCTGTGATCAGACTTGTGTCATCGTACATCTGCACAATATCCCACGTATTTGCCGTCATGTCGGAAAAGCCGCCACTCCGCCTAGAAGACATTCCTGTGACATACATGACCGCATACCTGCTTGACAAAATCCGGCACTATGGGGACAAGGTTGCAATGGTAAGAATAACACAACATTTATTTCTGGCATCTTGATGGGCCATTTAAATTACTGATTTCTCCGAGCCTCGGTGGGTAGTAGGGGCGATGGCCTTGCCTGGTAGTATGTGTGCATTTCACATATGGCCCACATATTGGTTGGTTCAAAATAGATTGCCAACTTAGCGGCTTATACATGTAACTCGGAGTTCACATAACTGGGTTTTCCAATGGCGGTACAAATAAAAAGGTGAAATTCAAGCTATATTGAATTTAGTGTAGCGGATAAATAATTCGGTTGTTTCCAAAATAGTGTGTGCATATTAAAACGGTACACTTTTGTTTGTACCGGGGAATTAGCTTGGTAAAACCAGAATATTTATAGTCCCGGATTTTAGCTTTTGTCGTACGCTGTTCGTCAAGGTAGATAACTGCGTAGGCGATTGAGGAGATCGTATATCGAGTTATGTAATGGTCGATGATTGCTTTTTCTACTTGAATCATGTGAAGCAAATGCTACGTAGCTAGTTTGATAACTGAGTAACGAATTAGGCCAACCTATGAGTGTTCAGCCTCCTTAATCAGAAAGTAGAGTTTCTTTTTTTTACACAATGTAAGCAATTATGCCTGTTCTTATTTCTGATGAATGTATCATTTAAATCTGCACTCTCACAGATTTACCCTTTTGACAACTTATTTTTCTTCTTTTTTTGGTCTTGGAATGAGCAAATTTTCGCATAAATAAAGTGGTATAAGACTTTCCGTTCGAAAATTAATGTTTTATGGGTAAAAGGGTTACTAACGGTTTAAGAAAAATGCATAAAACATCAATTTTTCGACTTAAATATGAAAATCTGCGACCTGATATTTTATCACCAATCTTATATCACTGGTTTCCATGCATTTTAGCATAAATTGGCTCGTTCCAAGACAAAAAAAAAGTTGTCAAAAAGGTCAATCTGTGAGAGTGCAGCATTAAATGTTTTATTATATTTTGCCATACATCCTTGTGTTCATTTTTAGTACATATTTGTTATAACACTAATGCCCACATGAGCCTAGTACTTGAAAATACAGCTGAAACTGAAACTGGACAACGTACTTTTTTTTCAATTAACATCATATTATAATGGCTGGTTTCGTTACAAAACTTCAAACACTTATGCAATTACACTTTCTAATTTTAGACAGTTGTAACCGGATATTATTGCTGGTTATCAAAGCTAGCATTAACTCGAAAACGAGTCAATATCAAAAATAAATGTTATGTAAATGTACTGCTGTTATTTTTATTTATATCATATTTTATCATTCTTTATTGAAATTGCAGCATTCACCTTACATTATGTTCAACATTTTGTATTTTGTAAGGACTTGTTTCTTTGCACAATGATTGATACTTAACTGAACTATTTGATAGTCATGCTTTAAAGTTGCACTCTTATTCCCAAATAAGATTTATCACAATTAAAAAATGGTTTTAAGATACCATTAAAGAATGAAGTAAAGTCGAAAACAATGTTTCGTATGAAGGATGCCGAGTTTATTTTGAAAGAATTGTGCTGAAAACACGGTAGTTCTACCTTATATTATGATAGTAAATCACAGTAAATCTTTTAGCATTCACCAATCATTTAGTATTTTTGCGTTTTCAGCTGTTAAATACACGGTTACAATTTTGATATCAGTAATGAATATTTTCGATTTATACCTTATTTAGTATGTAGTTAAAGGTTTATCACTCAAAATGTGTTTTACATGTGTATTTATTGATTTTGAATAAGAGTGTCACTTAAGCAATAACCAACATAGCAATATCATATAAATACCGATAGTAGTCATCCGCGTGATGTATGAGCTCATCATTGCTTTTTATGTAGCTATCAAGTAGCAGCATACTTAGATATCAGTGAAATAGCATACATACATGCATTTACATAATTTGCCGCTCTGCACTTTAGTCTCCAATCTTTTGATATAAAATTGGCCATTTTCAATTGTCTGCAATCACAGTGGTTTGATGACAATCTCTGTAATATTATTGTTTTGTCAAATCTCATTTTATGTTAAAGGCAATGTAAATATATTGATGATATACATGTTCAAGTATGTGTAAAATATCATTTTGGCTAGTTGAACTGATTATTATGACTTTATAGAGCCTTTGTCATGACTTTAAAGCTGCACTCTCACAGATTGAACGTTTTGACAACTTTTTATTATTTTTTTGTCTTGGAAAGAGCAAATTTTTGCGAAAATCCATGGAAACCAGTTATAAAAGACTGCTGATAAAAAATAAGATCTCAGATTTTTACATTTATGTTCAAAAATTGATGTTTGATGCATTTTTCTTAAACGGTTTAAGCCATAAAACATCAATTTTCGAACGGAAATATGAAAATCTACAATCTGATTTTTGTCAGCAATCATATATCATTGGTTTGCAGATATTTACGCAAAAAATTGCTCTTTCCAAGGCAAACATTAAAAAGTTGTAAAAATTGTAAATCTGTGAGAGTGCAGCTTTAATGAGTATTTGTCATCATTCCACGGTGTCTGCAAATATACATGAGCTCTCAGTAGCCTGAAAGAAAATATAGATCTCCGACCTCCTCATGCATTACGACAAAACGTCCTAGTCTAGATGCGTTCTAATTATGTCAAGGTCGATGCCACAACCGAGAAAACCACGACATATTCGGAGCTAGTCACGCGCATTGAACGGGCAGCTTCCGGTCTGCAGGCGATAGGTGTGATGAAAGATGACGACATCGGCGTGTTGTCACCGAATCATCCTGACTATCTGGTCACGTTCTACGCATGCGCACTGGTGGGAGCCACACTCCAACCAATCAGCCCGATGTATACCAAGGGTGCGTCAATTTTAATAATAATATAAGCCGCTTAAAGAGACCTACCTTCGTTTAATTACTGGAATTTGATTATTTTTGTTTAAATTCTTCATTTAGGACAAAATGTTGCCTTCCGACGTAGCATTTATGACGTAATTTATCACGTTGTACACACGCACACACACGCACGCACTCACGCACGCACACACGCACTCACGCACGCACGCACGCACGCACGCACGCACACACACACACACACACACTGAATATATTGTCTGATTCTGAAACACCACGAGTATGCGCACCTGGTCGGAGATGGAACCGTGAATTTCGTGGAAGACAGGCTGAGACCTGAACAATCAGATTATATTTATTCTGATACATGTTTTCTTAGCATTGTTTATTATTATATAAACGTTTCGTTCTTTTTCCTTTCTCCTCCTTTACGACAGACGACTTGGCCAAAGTTCTCCGAGACTGCAACACCAAGTTCCTGTTTACCGTGTCTGCTCTTTTGCCCAAAGTACAGGAAGCGACACAGGGGTTGGAACACATTAAGGTATTAATGCATCACAGTATTGTTTCATGTTAGTATAGTGCAAAGGATAGCGGCATTCCAAGACAACTATTTATGGAAGATTATCAAACACAATTACAGCTGAATAATGTCCCCGCTAAGGTGTAGCTGTGCTTTCCATATGTCGGATGGATGGTTGGATGGATGGATGAACGGACATGTCGCAAAGTTTGTCCGAGCGAAACCTCCAAAACTGCAGAAACTTCACAGGAATTTTAAGTACCAAGCATAGTTGTTCATAAACATCGCAACGTTTTGCGTGAGTAAGTTTTCACTGATTTACAACCATTGTTAGTGTGGTATTGAACATATTTTGATGAAATTTCACAGAACTGATACGTACCAAGCCATAACTTTATGGATCGAACTACATGTTCATGTTATTCTTATTTTGTTGCAACTCCACATTAATAACTGTCATGAACATTAGCGGTGCTCGATATGGATATTTTCTCGCTCGAATTTAAGATGGCCGACTGGCGGTCATGTTAGAACTTAAACAATATTAACCATTCCGTACCGTTCAAGCAAATTTTAACATTTACAGTAATTGTAACATGAATTCAGTTTGAATTATATCCCTATGTTATTGATTTGTTCGCCGCACTGTTTCTCAATGACACGTCAGTGATTGGTACTAAATGTAGTTATGTATATCGTCGGCACGCTTGGATGGTTTTACATTGAGTTTTATACATATAGAATACACACATATTTAGTATTTACTTGTTAAAAAAACACCATCTAGAATTGTTATGCGTCGTTTAATCTGCATAATCGTTATCAACTAGACAACCAGTAAACCCTTTCAAAATTATACCAATATTATCATGAGTTACCTTGCATCGCATTTTAATACCATTACCATGTGCATATATGAGAAACATTTGCCCCTGGGGTAAATATGTCCACGGGTTAATCTCGTCATACAGACATGATATTATATTATAAGCCACTGCTAAAAGAATTGCTTCGTGACTTTCGTATGTTTATGGTCTTCCAAGCAACAGCCTGCACACGTGTTTGCTCCTTTTATAACTTCTTCAAAACCGCTTTGTTAAAACATCGTAAGATAATTTGTTCGTACTGGTCAAGATTTTTTTTAGAAAACCAAACAAATAAAAGCTTATTTTTGTATATACATGTAGTATACTTTTATTATATTTTCATAAACGAAATAATTTTATCACAAAGTTGGATGAATGGATTTACAAAAAAACAACACACATTTAAAATAGGTGTTACTGTATGGAGAAGCCGGGGGTGATTACGAGACATTCGAGTCCCTCCTGGATCCGGGTCACGCCCCGTACCGGACACCGGAATTGGATCCGAGGACGTCTGTAGCGGCCCTTATGTCGTCTTCCGGTACGACGGGATTCCCTAAGGCCGTCTGTATTTCACACTACGCTATTGTCGCCAACACAATCCAGCAGATGTAAGTACCGGTCACGGTCCCCATTTTTCGTTATTTTCGACAACAATGGCCGAGGAGTTCCGAATGGGTTCCCATAAGAGAACATAGGGGCCTAAACACGCAAAACAGTTTCGATAACATGTAAAGACCAACATTTAAGAAGAAAAATAAAACATCGTCCGGAAGGAAAACATAAGTTTTAAGTTCAGGGGATTTTTAGCCGAAATATTTGGAAAACATTACAGTCGAACTCAGAATTGGTCAAAGTATATGGATATTCAACTAACTCAATTTCTTTAAGAACTCGGAAGTTTGAATGTGAATATGCCAGTCGCAAACTGTAGAATATGTTGCAATAAAAATATCATGAACAATGATGGTGACTTACCAATGTTGCAAACATCTTGGTGACACTAATCAGCTATTTAAACGTCTGATGACGTAGATCGTGATAATGTCTCTTTGAATCTTCTACATGTCCATGCTGGGACAGACATGACATGCACTCACTGTGTGGAAACAACAGACTCAATATATTCATCGACATCAGGATTAATCGTAAATGCAACATTTTTCATCTAAACGAAATTGGGTTTGAACCCCATTATCTTCTAATCTCTTCCCACAGTTCTATGGAAAGAAAACTTATTACCTTTGGAAATTAATTACTGTTGTTATACATTGAGTAAATGCTAGGTTAATTTCGCAATGTTTTAAATGGTTTTAACATTCTTGCTCATAATATATTTTAAACCAAAAATATTAACAGATATATTTTTGGTTTAAAATATATTATGAGCAAGAATGTTAAAATCATTTAAAGCATTGCGAAATTAACCTAGCATTTACTCAATATATAACAACAGTAATTAATTTCAAGTTTTCGATCTGTACTTTGCCGTACAGCTTTGTAAAATATTATTTTTTATCTGTATGATCTGCATTACAAATATTAGTTGTATAACATGTCACATGTTTACACTTCCTTAGCATATTGTGTTGTTTTTTCAAGAGTAAAAATAAAACTGAACACTAACACCAGTGGTATGCGCAACCCTGTCAACGCCTTAGCCATCGCCTTCGCTTTATTTACAGGTGTGCTGGTTTGAACAGCGATAAGGACACATTTGTGACGTTTTTCCCATTTTTCCACGCGCTTGGACTCTACATGGTGTGTTTCGTCGGCCACTGTCTAGGCGCCCGCATCGTGATCATGCCGCGCTTTGATTTTGAAACCTTTCTTCGGCTTATAGAGAAATATAGGGTTGGTTTGAAATTAATTAACTATGGAAATGCTGTTGACCGAGTTATTGAGTGGTTAGTGTCTACCACCACCACCACCAC